>NC_051218.1:24710009-25010009 GCF_015220715.1 Pygocentrus nattereri | reverse complement strand
TATTACATGGACAAGTAAATCGTTTACTTGGCTAAAGAAACCAGTACAATAATGCAACCGTCGTTCTATAGACTCAAAAAGCCTGAACAGGCAGTTACAGCAAGCAAGAAATGCCCAAACGCTTTAAAAAGGCGAGAGACGCTGTGCAGTGAGCTGTTAACATGAATACATTGCCATTGTTATAAACAGACATTTCTGGCATGAAACTCACTTGGCATTTCAGAAAACTGAAAGCAAAACACATTTTATTACATGGACAACTAATTCGTTAACTTGGCTAAAGAAACCAGGACAATAATGAAACTGTCATTCTATACACTCAAAAAGCCTGAAAAGGCAGTTACAGCAAGAAAGAAGTGCCCAAACGCTGTAAAAAGGCGAGAAACGCTGTGCACTGAGCTGTAAACATGAATACTTTGCCATTGTTATAAACAGACATTTCTGGCATGAAACTCACTTGTCATGTCAGAAAACTGAAAGTAAAACACATTCTATGATATGGACAACTAAATCGTTAACTTGGCTAAAGAAACCAGTACAATAATGAAACCGTTGTTCTATACACTCAGAAAGCCTGATTAGCCGGTTCCTGCACTCCAGAAGCGCCCAAACGCTGTAAAAAGGCAAGAGAAGCTGTGCAGTGAGCTGTTAAAATGAATGCATTGCCATTGTTATAAACAGACATTTCTGGCATGAAACTCACTTGTCATGTCAGAAAACTGAAAGCAAAACACATTTTATGACATGGAACCCTAAATCATTAACTTGGCTAAAGAAACCAGTACCACAATGAAATCTTCGTTCTGTACACTCAAAAAGCCTGAAAGGCAGTTACAGCAAGCCAGAAGAGCCAAAATGCTGTAAAAAGGCAAGAGAAGCTGGGCAGTGAGCTGTTAACATGAAAATATTATCAAATTTATGAACAGACATTTTTGGCATGAAACTCACTTGTCATTTCAGAAAAATGAAAGCAAAACACATTTTATTACATGGACAAGTAAATCGTTTACTTGGCTAAAGAAACCAGTACAATAATGCAACCGTCGTTCTATAGACTCAAAAAGCCTGAACAGGCAGTTACAGCAAGCCAGAAATGCCCAAACGCTGTAAAAAGGCGAGAGACGCTGTGCAGTGAGCTGTTAACATGAATACATTGCCATTGTTATAAACAGACATTTCTGGCATGAAACTCACTTGGCATTTCAGAAAACTGAAAGCAAAACACATTTTATTACATGGACAACTAATTCGTTAACTTGGCTAAAGAAACCAGGACAATAATGAAACTGTCATTCTATACAATCAAAAAGCCTGAAAAGGCAGTTACAGCAAGCAAGAAGTGCCCAAACGCTGTAAAAAGGCGAGAGACGCTGTGCACTGAGCTGTAAACATGAATACATTGCCATTGTTATAAACAGACATTTCTGGCATGAAACTCACTTGTCATGTCAGAAAACTGAAAGTAAAACACATTCTATGATATGGACAACTAAATCGTTAACTTGGCTAAAGAAACCAGGACAATAATGAAACCGTTGTTCTATACACTCAGAAAGCCTGATTAGCCGGTTCCTGCACTCCAGAAGCGCCCAAACGCTGTAAAAAGGCAAGAGACGCTGTGCAGTGAGCTGTTAAAATGAATGCATTGCCATTGTTATAAACAGACATTTCTGGCATGAAACTCACTTGTCATGTCAGAAAACTGAAAGTAAAACACATTTTATGACATGGAACCTTAAATCATTAACTTGGCTAAAGAAACCAGTACCACAATGAAATCTTCGTTCTGTACACTCAAAAAGCCTGAAAGGCAGTTACAGCAAGCCAGAAGAGCCGAAATGCTGTAAAAAGGCAAGAGAAGCTGGGCAGTGAGCTGTTAACATGAAAATATTATCAAATTTATAAACAGACATTTTTGGCATGAAACTCACTTGTCATTTCAGAAAAATGAACGCAAAACACATTTTATTACATGGACAAGTAAATCATTTACTTGGCTAAAGAAACCAGTACAATAATGCAACCGTCGTTCTATAGACTCAAAAAGCCTGAACAGGCAGTTACAGCAAGCCAGAAATGCCCAAACGCTGTAAAAAGGCGAGAGACGCTGTGCAGTGAGCTGTTAACATGAATACATTGCCATTGTTATAAACAGACATTTCTGGCATGAAACTCACTTGGCATTTCAGAAAACTGAAAGCAAAACACATTTTATTACATGGACAACTAATTCGTTAACTTGGCTAAAGAAACCAGGACAATAATGAAACTGTCATTCTATACACTCAAAAAGCCTGAAAAGGCAGTTACAGCAAGCAAGAAGTGCCCAAACGCTGTAAAAAGGCGAAAGACGCTGTGCACTGAGCTGTAAACATGAATATATTGCCATTGTTATAAACAGACATTTCTGGCATGAAACTCACTTGTCATGTCAGAAAACTGAAAGTAAAACACATTCTATGACATGGACAACTAAATCGTTAATTTGGCTCAAGAAACCAGTACAATAATGAAACCGTTGGTCTATACACTCAGAAAGCCTGATAAGCCGGTTCCTGCACTCCAGAAGCGCCCAAACGCTGTAAAAAGGCGAGAGACGCTGTGCAGTGAGCTGTTAAAATAAATACATTGCCATTGTTATGAACAGACATTTCTGGCATGAAACTCACTTGTCATGTCATAAATCTGAAAGCAAAACATATTTTATGACATGGACAACTTGGCTAAAAAAACCAGTACAATAATGAAACCATCGTTGTATACACTCAAAAATCCTGAAAAGGCAGTTACAGCAAGCCAGAAGTGCCCAAACGCTGTAAAAAGGCAAGAGAGACCCTGTGCAGTGAGCTGTTAACATGAAAACATTGGCAATATTATAAACACACATTTCTGGCATGAAACTCACTTGTCATGTCACAAAACTGAAAGTAAAACACATTTTATGACATGGGCACCTAAATCGTTAACTTGGCTAAAAAAAACCAGTACAATAATGAAACCATCGTTCTACACACTCAAAAATCCTGAAAAGGCAGTTACAGCAAGCCAGAAGTGCACAAACGCTGTAAAAAGGCGAGAGACGCTGTGCACTGAGCTGTAAACATGAATACATTGCCATTGTTATAAACAGACATTTCTGGCATGAAACTCACTTGTCATGTCAGAAAACTGAAAGTAAAACACATTCTATGATATGGACAACTAAATCGTTAACTTGGCTAAAGAAACCAGTACAATGATGAAACCGTTGTTCTATACACTCAGAAAGCCTGATTAGCCGGTTCCTGCACTCCAGAAGCGCCCAAACGCTGTAAAAAGGCAAGAGAAGCTGTGCAGTGAGCTGTTAAAATGAATGCATTGCCATTGTTATAAAC
The DNA here is from genome assembly GCF_015220715.1 of Pygocentrus nattereri. Taxonomy (NCBI): domain Eukaryota; kingdom Metazoa; phylum Chordata; class Actinopteri; order Characiformes; family Serrasalmidae; genus Pygocentrus; species Pygocentrus nattereri. The sequence goes on along the minus strand of NC_051218.1, from coordinate 25,006,635 downwards.
AGACATTTCTGGCATGAAACTCACTTGTCATGTCAGAAAACTGAAAGCAAAACACATTTTATTACATGGACAAGTAAATCGTTTACTTGGCTAAAGAAACCAGTACAATAATGCAACCGTCGTTCTATAGACTCAAAAAGCCTGAACAGGCAGTTACAGCAAGCCAGAAATGCCCAAACGCTGTAAAAAGGCGAGAGACGCTGTGCAGTGAGCTGTTAACATGAATACATTGCCATTGTTATAAACAGACATTTCTGGCATGAAACTCACTTGGCATTTCAGAAAACTGAAAGCAAAACACATTTTATTACATGGAAAACTAATTCGTTAACTTGGCTAAAGAAACCAGGACAATAATGAAACTGTCATTCTATACACTCAAAAAGCCTGAAAAGGCAGTTACAGCAAGCAAGAAGTGCCCAAACGCTGTAAAAAGGCAAGAGACGCTGTGCACTGAGCTGTAAACATTAATACATTGCCATTGTTATAAACAGACATTTCTGGCATGAATCTCACTTGTCATGTCAGAAAACTGAAAGTAAAACACATTCTATGATATGGACAACTAAATCGTTAACTTGGCTAAAGAAACCAGGACAATAATGAAACCGTTGTTCTATACACTCAGAAAGCCTGATTTGCCGGTTCCTGCACTCCAGAAGCGCCCAAACGCTTTAAAAAGGCAAGAGACGCTGTGCAGTGAGCTGTTAAAATGAATGCATTGCCATTGTTATAAACAGACATTTCTGGCATGAAACTCACTTGTCATGTCAGAAAACTGAAAGTAAAACACATTTTATGACATGGAACCCTAAATCATTAACTTGGCTAAAGAAACCAGTACCACAATGAAATCTTCGTTCTGTACACTCAAAAAGCCTGAAAGGCAGTTACAGCAAGCCAGAAGAGCCGAAATGCTGTAAAAAGGCAAGAGAAGCTGGGCAGTGAGCTGTTAACATGAAAATATTATCAAATTTATAAACAGACATTTTTGGCATGAAACTCACTTGTCATTTCAGAAAAATGAAAGCAAAACACATTTTATTACATGGACAAGTAAATCATTTACTTGGCTAAAGAAACCAGTACAATAATGCAACCGTCGTTCTATAGACTCAAAAAGCCTGAACAGGCAGTTACAGCAAGCCAGAAATGCCCAAACGCTGTAAAAAGGCGAGAGACGCTGTGCACTGAGCTGTAAACATGAAAATATTATCAAATTTATAAACAGACATTTTTGGCATGAAACTCACTTGTCATTTCAGAAAAATGAAAGCAAAACACATTTTATTACATGGACAAGTAAATCATTTACTTGGCTAAAGAAACCAGTACAATAATGCAACCGTCGTTCTATAGACTCAAAAAGCCTGAACAGGCAGTTACAGCAAGCCAGAAATGCCCAAACGCTGTAAAAAGGCGAGAGACGCTGTGCAGTGAGCTGTTAACATGAATACATTGCCATTGTTATAAACAGACATTTCTGGCATGAAACTCACTTGGCATTTCAGAAAACTGAAAGCAAAACACATTTTATTACATGTACAACTAATTTGTTAACTTGGCTAAAGAAACCAGGACAATAATGAAACCGTCATTTTATACACTCAAAAAGCCTGAAAAGGCAGTTACAGCAAGCAAGAAGTGCCCAAACGCTGTAAAAAGGCGAGAGACGCTGTGCACTGAGCTGTAAACATGAAAACATTACCAATGTTATAAACAGACATTTCTGGTATGAAACTCACTTGTAATTTCAGAAAATTGAAAGCAAAACACATTTTATGACATGGAACCCTAAATTGTTAACTTGGCTAAAGAAACCAGTACCATAGTGAAACCGTCGTTCTATGCACTCAAAAAGCCTGGAAAGGCAATTCCTGCACTCTAGAAGTGCCCAAGCGCTGTAAAAAGGCGAGAGACACTGTGCAGTGAGATGTTAACATGAAAACATTACCAATGTTATAAACAGACATTTCTGGTATGAAACTCACTTGTAATTTCAGAAAATTGAAAGCAAAACACATTTTATGACATGGAACCCTAAATTGTTAACTTGGCTAAAGAAACCAGTACCATAATGAAACCGTCGTTCTATGCACTCAAAAAGCCTGGAAAGGCAATTCCTGCACTCTAGAAGGTCCCAAGCGCTGTAAAAAGGCGAGAGACGCTGTGCAGTGAGCTGGTAACATGAAAACATTACCATTGTTATAAACAGACATTTCTGGCATATCACTTGTCAGGTCAGAAAACTGAAAGCAAAACACATTTTATGACATGGAACCCTAATTCGTTAACTTGCCTAAAAAAACAGTACAATAATGAAACCATCGTCATGTACACTGAGAAGGCCTGATTCGGCAGATCCTGCACTCCAGAAGCTCCCAAATGCTGTTAAAAGGCAAGAGACGTTGTACGGTGAGCTGTTAACATGAATACATTGCCATTGTTATAAACAGACATTTCTGGCATGAAACTCATTTGTCATGTCAGAAAACTGAAAAGAAAACACATTTTATGACATGGACAACTAAATCGTCAACTTCGCTAAAGAAACCATTACAATAATGAAACCGTCGTACTATACACTCAAAAAGCCTGAAAAGGCAGTTACAGCAAGCCAGAAGCGCCCAAAGGCTGTCAAAAGGCCATACACGCTGTGCAGTGCGCTGTTAACATGAAAACATTACCATTGTTATAAACAGACATTTCTGGCATGAAAACTTTTCATGTCAGAAAACTGAAAGCAAAACACATTTTATGACATGGAACCTTAAATCGTTAACTTGGCTAAGGAAACCAGTACAATAATGAAACCGTTGTTCTATACACTCAAAAATCCTGAAAAGGCAGTCACAGCAAGCCAGAAGCTCCCAAACAGTGTAAAAAGGCGAGAGACGCTGTACAGTGAGCTGTTAACATGAAAACATTACCATTGTTATAAATAGACATTTCTGGCATGAAACTCACTTGTCATGTCAGAAAACTGAAAGCAAAACACATTTTATGACATGGAACCCTAAATCGTTAACTTGGCTAAAAAAACAGTACAATAATAAAACCATCGTTCTATACACTGAGAAAGCGTGATTCGAAAGAACCTGCACTCCAGAGGCGCCCAAACGCTTTAAAAAGACGAAAGACACTGTGCAGTGGGCTGTTAACATGAAAACATTACCATTGTTATAAACAGACATTTCTGGAATGAAAATCACTTGTCATGTCAGAAAATTGAAAGGAAAACAGATTTTTTGACATGGACAACTAAATCGTTAACTTGGCTAAAGAAACCAGTACAATAAAGAAACCGTTGTTCTATACACTCAGAAAGCCTGAGAAGGCAATTCCTGCACTCCAGTTGTGCCCAAACGCTGTAAAACGGCGAGAGACACTGTGCAGTGAGCTGTAAACATGAAAACATTACCAATGTTATAAATAGACATTTCTGGTATGAAACTCACTTGTAATTTCAGAAAATTGAAAGCAAAACACATTTTATGACATGGAACCCTAAATTGTTAACTTGGCTAAAGAAACCAGTACATTAATGAAACCATCATTCTATACACTGAGAAAGCCTGATTCGGCAGATCCTGCACTCCAGAAGCGCCCAAACGTTGTAAAAAATCGAGAGACGTTGTGCAGTGAGCTGATAACATGAAAACAATAAACAAGAAAACTAAATCGTTAACTTGGCTAAAGAAACCAGTGCAATGATGAAACCGTCATTCTATAAACTCAAACTGCCTGAAAAGGCAGTTTCAGCAAGCCTGAAGTGCCAAAACGCTGTAAAAAGGCGAGAGACGCTTGGCAGTGAGCTGTTAACATGAATACATTGCCATTGTTATAAACAGACATTTATGGCATGAAACTCACTTGTCATGTCCGAAAACTGAAAGCAAAACACATTTTATGACATGGAAAACTAAATCGTTAACCTGGCTAAATAAAATCGTACAATAATGAAACCGTTGTACTATACACTCAAAAAGCCTGAAAAGGCAGTCACAGCAAACCAGAAGCGCCCAAATGCTGTAAAAAGGCAAGAGACATTGTGCGGTGAGCTGTTAACATGAAAACATTACCATTGTTATTATAAACAGACATTTCTGGCATGAAACTAACTTGTCATGTCAGAAAACTCAAAGCAAAACACATTTTATGACATGGAACCCTAAATCGTTAACTTGGCTAAAGAAACCAGTACAATAATGAAACCGTCCTTCTATACACTGAGAAACCCTGATTCGGCAGATCCTGCACTCCAGAAGCGCCCAAACGTTGTAAAAAGGCAAGAGACGCTGTGCAGTGAGCTGTTAACATGAATAAATTGCCATTGTTATAAAGAGACATTTCTGGCATAAACCTCACTTGGCATCTCAGAAAACTGAAAGCAAAACACTTTTTATGATATTGACAACTAAATCGTTAACTTTGCTAAAGAAAATAGTACAATAATGAGAATATCGTTCCATACACTCAAAACGCCTGAAAAATCACTTACAGCAAGCCAGAAGTACCCAAATGCTGTAAACAGGCGAGTGACACTCTGCAGTGAGCTGTTTACATGAAAACGTTACGATTGTTATGAACAGACATTTCTGGCATGACTTCAGACATCACTTGGCATCTCAGAAAACTGAAAGCAAAACACATTTTATGACATGGACAACTAAATCGTTAACTTTGCTAAAGAAACCAGTACCATAATGAAACTGTCGTTCTATGCACTCAAAAAGCCTGGAAAGGCAATTCCTGCACTCTAGAAGTGCCCAAGCGCTGTAAAAAGGTGAGAGACGCTTGGCAGTGAGCTGGTAACATGAAAACATTACCATTGTTATAAACAGACATTTCTGGTATGAAACTCACTTGTAATTTCAGAAAATTGAAAGCAAAACACATTTTATGACATGGAACCCTAAATTGTTAACTTGGCTAAAGAAACCAGTACATTAATGAAACCAACATTCTATACACTGAGAAAGCCTGATTCGGCAGATCCTGCACTCCAGAAGCGCCCAAACGCTGTAAAAATTCGAGAGACGTTGTGTAGTGAGCTGTTAACATGAAAACAATAAACAAGAAAACTAAATCATTAACTTGGCTGAAGAAACCAGTGCAATGATGAAACCGTCGTTCTATAAACTCAAACAGCCTGAAAAGGCAGTTTCAGCAAGCCAGAAGTGCCAAAACGCTGTAAAAAGGCGAGAGACGCTTGGCAGTAAGCTGTTAACATGAATACATTGCCATTGTTATAAACAGACATTTCTGGCATGAAACTCACTTGTCATGTCCAAAAACTGAAAGCAAAACACATTTTATGACATGGAAAACTAAATCGTTAACCTGGCTAAATAAAATAGTACAATAATGAAACCGTTGTACTATACACTCAAAAAGCCTGAAAAGGCAGTCACAGCAAACCAGAAGCGCCCAAATGCTGTTAAAAGGCAAGAGACGTTGTGCGGTGAGCTGTTAACGTGAAAACATTACCATTGTTATTATAAACAGACATTTCTGGCATGAAACTAACTTGTCATGTCAGAAAACTGAAAGCAAAACACATTTTATGACATGGAACCCTATATCGTTAACTTGGCTAAAGAAACCAGTACAATAATGAAACCGTCCTTCTATACACTGAGAAACGCTGATTCGGCAGATCCTGCACTCCAGAAGCGCCAAAACGCTGTAAAAAGGCAAGAGACGCTGTGCAGTGAGCTGTTAACATGACATTAACATGGACAACTAAATCGTTAACTTGGCTAAAGAAATCAGTACAATACAGAAACCTTCGTTCTATACACTCAGAAAGCCTGATAAGGCAATTCCTGCACTCCAGCAGTGCCCAAAAATCTGTAAAACGGCAAGAGACTCTGTGCAGTGAGCTGTTAACATGAATATATTGCCATTGTTGTAAACAGACATTTCTGGCATGAAACTCACTTATCATGTCAGAAAACTGGAAGCAAAACACATTTTATGACATGGAACCCTAAATCGTTAACTTGGCTAAAAAAAAAAACAGTACAACAATGAAACCATTGTTCTATACACTGAGAAAGCCTGATTCGGCAGATCCTGCACTCCAGAAGCGCCCAGATGGTGTAAAAAGGCAAGAGACGTTGTGCGGTGAGCTGTAAACATAAATACATTGCCATTGTTATAAACAGACATTTCTGGCATGAAACTCACTTGGCATCTCAGAAAACTGAAAGCAAAACACGTTTAATGACATGGATCTCTAAATTGTTAACTTGGCTAAAGAAACCAGTACATTAATGAAACCATCATTCTATACACTGAGAAAGCCTGATTCGGCAGATCCTGCACTCCAGAAGCGCCCAAACGCTGTAAAAAGTCGAGAGACGTTGTGCAGTGAGCTGTTAACATGAAAACAATAAACAAGAAAACTAAATCGTTAACTTGGCTAAAGAAACCAGTGCAATGATGAAACCGTCGTTCTATAAATTCAAACAGTCACAGCAAACCAGAAGCGCCAAAATGCTGTAAAAAGGCAAGAGAAGCTGTGCAGTGAGCTGTTAACATGAATAAATTGCCATTGTTATAAAGAAACATTTCTGGCATGAACCTCACTTGTCATGTCCAAAAACTGAAAGGAAAACACATTTTTTGACATGGACAACTAAAACGTTAACTTGGCTAAAGAAATCAGTACAATAAAGAAACCTTCGTTCTATACACTCAGAAAGCCTGATAAGGCAATTCCTGCACTCCAGCAGTGCCCAAAAATCTGTAAAAAGGCACGAGAGTCTGTGCAGTGAGCTGTTAACATGAATATATTGCCATTGTTGTAAACAGACATTTCTGGCATGAAACTCACTTATCATGTCAGAAAACTGAAAGCAAAACACATTTTATGACATGGAACCCTAAATCGTTAACTTGGCTAAAAAAAAAACAGTACAACAATGAAACCATTGTTCTATACACTGAGAAAGCCTGATTCGGCAGATCCTGCACTCCAGATGCTGTAAAAAGGCAAGAGACGTTGTGCGGTGAGCTGTAAACATAAAAACATTGCCATTGTTATGAACAGACATTTCTGGCATGAAACTCACTTGGCATGTCAGAAAACTGAAAGCAAAACACCTTTAATGACATGGATCCCTAAATTGTTAACTTGGCTAAAGAAACCAGTACATTAATGAAACCATCATTCTATACACTGAGAAAGCCTGATTCGGCAGATCCTGCACTCCAGAAGCGCCCAAACGCTGTAAAAAGTCGAGAGACGTTGTGCAGTGAGCTGTTAACATGAAAACAATAAACAAGAAAACTAAATTGTTAACTTGGCTAAAGAAACCAGTGCAATGATAACCGTCGTTCTACAAACTCAAACAGCCTGAAAAGGCAGTTTCAGCAAGCAAGAAGTGCCAAAACGCTGTAAAAAGGCAAGAGACGCTTGGTAGTGAGCTTTTAACATGAATACATTGCCATTGTTATAAACAGACATTTCTGGCATGAAACTCACTTGTCATGTCCAATAACTGAAAGCAAAATACATTTTATGACATGGAAAACTAAATCGTTAAACTGGCTAAATGAAATAGTACAATAATGAAACCGTTGTAGTATACACTCAAAAAGCCTGAAAAGGCAGTCACAGCAAACCAGAAGCACCCAAATGCTGTAAAAAGGCAAGAGACGTTGTGCGATGAGCTGTTAACGTGAAAACATTACCATTGTTATTATAAACAGACATTTCTGGCATGAAACTAACTTGTCATGTCAGAAAACTGAAAGCAAAAAACATTTTATGACATGGAACCCTAAATCGTTAACTTGGCTAAAGAAACCAGTACAATAATGAAACCGTCGTTCTATACACTGAGAAACCCTGATTCGGCAGATCCTGCACTCCAGAAGCGCCCAAACGCTGTAAAAAGGCAAGAGACGCTGTGCACTGAGCTGTTAACATGAATACATTGCCATTGTTATAAACAGACATTTCTGGCATGAAACTCACTTGGCATCTCATAAAACTGAAAGCAAAACACCTTTAATGACATGGAACCCTAAATCGGTAACTTGGCTAAAAAAAAACAGTACAACAATGAATCCATCGTTCCATACACTGAGAAAGCCTGATTCGGCAGATCCTGCAGTCCAGAAGCGCCCAGATGCTGTAAAAAGGCAAGAGACGTTGTGCGGTGAGCTGTTAACATGAATACATTGCCATTGTTATAAACAGACATTTCTGGCATGAAACTCACTTGGCATCTCAGAAAACTGAAAGCAAAACACCTTTAATGACATGGAACCCTAAATCGGTAACTTGGCTAAAGAAACCAGTACCATAATGAAACCGTCGTTCTATACACTCAAAAAGCCTGGAAAGGCAATTCCTGCACTCCAGAAGTGCCCGAACGCTGTAAAAAGGCGAGAGACTCTGTGCAGTGAGCGCTTAACCTGAAAACATTACCTTTGTTATAAACAGACATATCTGGCATGAAACTCACTTGGCATCTCAGAAAACTGAAAGCAAAACACATTTTATGACATGGAACCCTAAATCGTTAACTTGGCTAAAGAATAATGAAAATGTACAATAATGAAACCATCGTTCTATACACTTAGAAAGCCTGATTCGGTAGATCCTGCACTCCAGAAGCGCCCAAACGCTGTAAAAAGGCAAGAGACGCTTTGCAGTGAGCTGTTAACATGAATACATTGCCATTGTTATAAACAGGCATTTCTGGCATGAAACTCACTCGGCATGTCAGAAAACTGAAAGCATTGTTCATAACAATGGTAATGTATTCATATTAACAGCTCAATGCACAGCGTCTCTCGCCTTTTTACAGCTTTTGGGCACTTCTGGCTTGCTGAAAATGCATTTTCAGGCTTTTTAAATGTATAGAACGACGGTTCCATTATTGTACTTGTTTCTTGAGCCAAGTTAACGATTTTGTTGTCCATGTAATAAAATGTGTTTTGCGTTCAGTTTTTTGATATGACAAGTGAGTTTCAAGCCAGAAATGTCTGTATGTAATATTGAAAATGTTTTCATGTTAACAGATCACTGCACAGCGTCACTCGCCTTTTACAGCTTTTGCGTGCTTCTGTAGTGTAGGATTCGCCATATGATGTTTGTTGAGTGTATTTTTTACAGCGTTTGGGCACTTCTGGCTTGCTATAACTGCCTTTTCTGGATTTTTGAGTGTATAGAACGACGGTTTCATTATTCTACTGGTTTCTTTAGGCAAGTCCAGGATGTAGTTGTCCATGTCATAAAATGTGTTTCGCTTTCAGTTTTCTGACATGACAAGTAAGTTTCATGCCAGAAATGTCTGTTTATAACAATGGCAATATATTCATGTTAACAGCTCACTGAACAACGTCTCTCGCCATTTTACAGCGTTTGGGCACTTCTAGATTGTAGGATTCGGCTATTTGGCTTGTTGAGTGTATAGAACGACGGTTTCATTATTGTACTGTTTTTATTAGCCAAGTTAACGATTTAGTTGTCCAAGTCATAAAATGTGTTTTGCTTTCAGTTTTCTAACGTGACAAGTGAGTTTCATGCCAGAAATGTCTGTGTATAATATTGCCAATGTTTTCATGTTAACAGATCACTGCACAGGGTCACTCACCTTTAAACAGCTTTGGGCCTTCTGGAGTGTAGGAATTCGCCTATTTCAGGCTTTTTCTGAGTGTATAGAACGACTGTTTCATTATTGTACTGCTTATCTTTAGCCAAGTTAATTATTTCGTTGTCCATGTCATAAAATATGTTTTCCTTTCAGTTTTCTGACATGAGAAGTGATTTTCATGTCAGAAATGTCTGTTTATAAATAACCCAAAGATTTTCAAGTTAACAGCTCACTGCACAACCTCTCTCGCCTTTTTACAGCGTTCTGGCGCCTCAGGAGTGCAGGAATCGCTTTTTCACGGCTTTTTCTGCGTATAGAACGACTGTTTCACTATTGTACTGCTTTCTTTAGCCAAGTTAATTATTTCGTTGTCCATGTAATAAAATATGTTTTCCTTTCAGTTTTCTGACATGAGAAGTGATTTTCATGTCAGAAATGTCTGTTTATAAATAACCCAAAGTTTTCAAGTTAACAGCTCACTGCACAACCTCTCTCGCCTTTTTACAGCGTTCTGGGGCTTCTGGAGTGCAGGAATCGCTTTTTCAGGCTTTTTCTGCGTATAGAACGACTGTTTCATTATTGTACTGCTTTCTTTAGCCAAGTTAATTATTTCGTTGTCCATGTAATAAAATATGTTTTCCTTTCAGTTTTCTGACATGAGAAGTGATTTTCATGTCAGAAATGTCTGTTTATAAATAACCCAAAGTTTTCAAGTTAACAGCTCACTGCACAACCGTCTCTCGCCTTTTTACAGCGTTTGGGCGCTTCTGGAGTGCAGGAATCGCTTTTTCAGGCCTTTTCAGCGCATAGAACTACGGTTTCATTATTGTACTGGTTTCTTTAGCCAAGTTAATTATTTCGTTGTCCATGTCATAAAATATGTCTTCCTTTCAGTTTTCTGACATGAGAAGTGACTTTCATGTCAGAAATGTCTGTTTATAAATAACCCAAAGTTTTCAAGTTAACAGCTCACTGCACAACGGCTATCGCCTTTTTACAGCGTTCTGGCGCCTCTGGAGTGCAGGAATAGCCTTTTAAGGCATTTTGAGTGTAGAGAACGACTGTTTCACTATTGTACTGGATTCTTTAGCCAAGTTAATTATTTCGTTGTCCATGTCATAAAATATTTCTTCCTTTCAGTTTTCTGACATGAGAAGTGACTTTCTTGTCAGAAATGTCTGTTTATAAATAACCCAAAGTTTTCAAGTTAACAGCTCACTGCACAACGTCTCTCGCATTTTCACAGCGTTCTGGCGCCTCTGGAGTGCAGGAATAGCCTTTTAAGGCATTTTGAGTGTAGAGAACCACGGTTTCATTATTGTACTGGATTCTTTAGCCAAGTTAATAATTTCGTTGTCCATGTCATAAAATATGTCTTCCTTTCAGTTTTCTGACAGGAGAAGTGATTTTCATGTCAGAAATGTCTGTTTATAAATAACCCAAAGTTTTCAAGTTAACAGCTCACTACACAATGTCTCTGGCCTTTTTCCACTGTTTGGGCGCTTCTCGAGTGCAGGAATCGCTTTTTCAGGCTTTTTCAGCGCATAGAACTACGGTTTCATTATTGTACTGGTTTCTTTAGCCAAGTTACTTATTTCGTTGTCCATGTCATAAAATATGTCTTCCTTTCAGTTTTCTCACAGGAGAAGTGATTTTCATGTCAGAAATGTCTGTTTATAAATAACCCAAAGTTTTCAAGTTAACAGCTCACTGCACAACGTCTCTCGCCTTTTTCCACCGTTTGGGCGCTTCTGGAGTGCAGGAATCGCTTTTTCAGGCTTTTTCAGCGCATAGAACTACGGTTTCATTATTGTACTGGTTTCTTTAGCCAAGTTAATTATTTCGTTGTCCATGTCATAAAATGTGTTTTGCTTTCAGTTTTCTGACATGAGAAGTGATTTTCATGCCAGAAATGTCTGTTTATAACAATGGTAATGTTTTCATGGTAACAGCTCCCTGCACAGCGTCTCTCACCTTTTTTACAGCTTTTGGGCCCGTCTGGGTTGCTGTAACTGCTTTTTCAGGCTTTTTGACTGTATAGAATGATGGTTTCATTATTGTACTGGTTTCTTTAGTGAAGTTATCTATTTAATGGTCCATGTCATAAAATGTGTTTTGCTTTCAGTTTTCTGACATGTGAAGTGAGTTTCATGCCAGAAATGTCTGTTTATAACAATGGTAATGTTTTCATGTTAACAGCTCACTGCACAGCGTCTGTCTGCTTTTTACAGCGTTTGGGCATTTCTGGCTTGCTTATCTGCCTTTTCCGGCTTTTTGAGTGTATAGAACGACGGTTTCATTATTGTACTGGTTTCTTTAGCCAAGTTAACGATTTAGTGTCATAAAATCTTTTTTGCTTTCAGTTTTCTGACATGCCATGTGAGTTTCATGCCAGAAATATCTCTTTATAACAATAGTAATGTTTTCATGTTAACACCTCACTGCACAGCGTCGCTCGCCTTTTTACAGTGTTTGGGCGTTTCTGGAGTGCAGGATTCGCCGTATCAGGCTTTTTGATTGTATAGAACGACGGTTTCATTATTGTACTGGTTTCTTTAGCCAAGTTAACGACTTAGTTGTCCATGTCATAAAATTTGTTTTGCTTTCAGTTTTCTGACATGAGAAGCGAGTTTCATGCCAGAAATGTCTGTTTATAACAATGGCAATGTATTCATGGTAACAGCTCACTTCACAGCGTCTCTGCCTTTTTACAGCGTTTGGGTACTTCTGGAGTGCAGGATCTGCCGTATCAGGCTTTCTGAGTGTATAGAATGACGGTTTCATTATTGTACTGGTTTCTTTAGCCAAGTTAACGACTTAGTTGTCCATGTCATAAAATTTGTTTTGCTTTCAGTTTTCTGACATGAGAAGCGAGTTTCATGCCAGAAATGTCTGTTGATAACAATGGCAATGTTTTCATGTTAACAGCTCACTGCACAGCGTCTCTCGCCTTTCACAGCGTTTGGGCACTTCTGGCTTGCTGTAACTGCCTTTTCAGTCTTTTTGAGAGTATAGAACGACGGTTTCATTATTGTACTGGTTTCATTAGCCAAGTTAATGATTTAGTTGTCCATGTCATAAAATGTATTTTGCTTTCAGTTTTCTGACATGACAAGTGAGTTTCATGCCAGAAATGTCTGTTTATAACAATGGTAATGGTTTCATGTTAACACCTCACTGCACAGCGTCTCTCGCCTTTTTTTTACAGCGTTTGGGCACTTCTGGCTTGCTGTAACTGCCTTTTCAGGCTTTTTGAGTGTATAGAACGACAGTTTGATTATTGTACTGGTTTCTTTAGCCAAGTTAATGATTTAGTTGTCCATGTCATAAAATGTGTTTTGCTTTCAGTTTTCTGACATAACAAGTGAGTTTCATGCCAGAAATGACAGAAACTGTCACGATATGTTCTCACACGGGAAAGGGTGGAGAGCCCTCTCTGGGTCGGGGATGAGCTCTTGCCTCAAGTGGAGGAGTTTAAGTATCTTGGGGTCGGAGTGATGGTACAAGGGAGCGGGAGATTGACAGGCGGATTGGTGCTGGGTCAGCAGTGATGCGGACTCTTTACCGGTCTGTTGTGGTAAAGAAAGAGCTGAGCCATAAGGCAAGGCTCTCGATTTACTGGTCGATCTACGTTCCCACCCTCACCTATGGTCATGAGCTTTGGGTAATGACCGAAAGAACGAGATCGCGAATACAAGCGGCCGAAATGAGTTTCCTCCGCAGGGTGGCTGGACTCTCCTTTAGAGATAGGGTGAGAAGTTCGGTCATCCGGGAGGGACTCGGAGTAGAGCAGCTGCTTCTTCACGTCGAGAGGAGCCAGTTGAGGTGGTTCGGGCATCTTGTTAGGATGCCTCCTGGACGCCTCCCTTGTTAGGACGCCTCCTGGATGCCTGACCCAGGACACGCTGGCGTGACTATATCGCCCAGCTGGCCTGGGAGCGCCTCGGAATCCTCGGAGCTAGTGGAAGTGGCTGGGGAAAGGGAGGTCTGGGCTTCATTGCTCAGGATGCTGCCCCCGCAACCTGAACCCCGGAGAAGCAGAAGATGATGGATGGATGGATGGATGGATGTCACGATTGGCCCCTCCCTGTCCTTTCCATGTGTTCGTGTTTTGGTTTAGTTCATGTACGTTTGTTTAGGTATCCGTAGTCCTGCCCCTCGTTTTGTAACTCCGCCCCTGATTGTTTTCACCTGTCCCTCATTTTCCCTGTATACCTAAGCCCTGTGTTTGCCTCTTGTGTTTGCTGGTATTTGTTTGATGTCTCGGTCTCCGTATGTTGTGTGCTTCTGGTTTGTCATCTCTGTCCCCCGATCTGTCCGTGTTGGCTATATGAACCTGGACTGTTTTGACCACGACCCTGGATTTGCCCCTAATAAATCTCGCTTATCTCAGCACATGCGTCCGCCTCCTCGCTCCATAGTTACAAATATGACTTGTTCCTCGTGTGATGCGTACATGACGGAGTGTTCTTTAGGATTATACTGGTTGTATATGATAACACTTTGATTTTCCTGTTTAAAGGGACTTCAAATAGTGTTATATCCAGAATCACACAAACACTTTTAACACGTTAGCCATCCTATTACTCCAATTTCCTACGCTCAGAAAGCCTGAAAAGGCATTGACAGCATGCCAGAAGCACGTGAATGCATTACGATGATTATAAACAAACATTTCTGACATAAAACATTCTAAATAGAGAACTAAGTCCTTAACATTTGTGAAGAAACCTGTCCAATAATGAAACCATCATTGTATACACTCAGAAAGCCTGAAAAGGCGTTTCCAGCACTCCAGAAGCACTTTCGAAAGGCTAGAAACGCTATGCAGTGTTGTCTTAGGGTGAAAATATTAAGATGCTTTTAAACAGACATTTCTGACATAAAACACGCTTAATATGTCATATAACTATTAAAAACCCATTCTGTGACCTTGTGACCTAAATCTTTAATGTGGTTTAAGAAACCTGTGCAATGATTAAACTGTCCTATATGCTCAGAAACATTGAATAGGCGCTTACAGCACGCCAGAAGCACGTATGCTTTCGAATTGCTTGAAACGCTACACTGTAAAAAATTTTAACTCTCCCCAACTTAAAATTTTCTAGTGACCCGTTGCACCTATTTTTTTTAGTTGGTCTAATTTATGTTCTGTGAGATGCATATTTTAAGTTCTGCTGACAACCCTAGAATTTTGGTCCAATTAAAGAAAATAAGTTGAGTCAATGAAATTTTATCTGTGAACCAAATACACCTAAGTTGGTCCAACTACATATTTTGCATTGTGTCAGCTCCATTTCTTTAGTTCAGTTAATTATTAAGCACTATCAAAGTTGACCAAACTGCCAATTTTATGCTGCATCAAGTAAATGTAAAATATACTAAATGTAATTAAAGGAAACACTGAAAATTAAACATACTTTTTAACAAATGCATTTATTTGCAAAAATATTAAAAATATCAGATTTTTATAGTTAACAGTGATAAAACATCTACTAGGCATATTAAAGCTGCTTTAAAACTAACAAATTACTTTAATAGATATATTAAATGGTTCCTTTATAGCAGCATTATTGCACTTGTGTGTGTCCATTTCAGTGGTATAGGTAGCAAAACTTTACAAAAATAAGTAGTAATAAAACAAACTCTTACTTTAAATACACACATTTGTGACAAATGTTGCCACTAGTGCCAGAACAGCAGTCAAACATCTGTGACATTCATGCAGAAATTAGTACAATACCTTGTACTTTAGAGAACAAAAGTTTTAGAAGGTTACGCTAACAGAAAAACTGAACATAAAGTGTGTGTGATTTTCTAAAAGTGGAATGAATATTTAACATTGAAGCTAGCAAAGAAGGAAACAACGACAATGCTGTTTTAAAAAAAACTGCAGCATTTACGACAAAGACAAGAACTAAAACAGTCTTTTTTTTTTAAAAGTGGAACAAAACCGAATCAAACCAAGTCATCTCAGCCATTTTAGATGGGTACTCTTAAATGAGTAGCAAACTGCTCCAAGCAGAGGTGAACATGGACAACATAAAATAAAAGCACCGCATTGTGTGTTGTAAGTCACAAAAAAAATTTAAAAATAAAAAAAATAACGCTTATGCGTGTAGTGATTACATGTGCACTAACTTGTTCTTTAGAGACTGCACTCTGGCTGTGCACTCGTTTCCAAGATGAAGGAACACTTTTTGGACCACTTCAAATGTGTATTTTAAGTCTTTTGGATATTCTATGTTTAGTGCATACAGAAGTCCAAAGAGCAGAATGAAGGCATTAGTGTAGTCAGGCCATAGTTATCCATTACTACCTCCTCTTCAAGCACAACTGCAACATTGACCACACTGGTCAGTGATCGCGATGGATCAGCACTCTCCTTCACCACTTCAAGAATTCCCATTTTCATGTTCTTTGTGTGGTCCTCCAATGCTTCAGCATCCTGTGGAAAACAAGAAACCTTGACTGACTGATATTTTCATATCATGCATCACTTGATTAAACTGTGTGTGTGTGTGTGTGTGTGTGTGTATATATATATATATATATATATATATATATATATATATATATATATATATACATACACACACACACACACACACACACACACACACATACATATATATCAGTAACTTTTTTTTTTATATTAGTGAGAAAAACAAATTACAAGTAAGGTCTTTGAAATGGAAGGCCTCTCCCTCATGTACAGTGGAAAACCCCAGAGGACAGTATATCTTCTATGTGCCGTCAAGTTTGTGGTCTGTGTCAAAATAATAAATTAAAAAACGGAAACAGTGGAGAGGTGGTTAATAGTGGCAACTTAAGATGCTGACCAGAACAAATCTTGCCCACGAAGAAGTGTATTTTCTTTGAAATACTTACCATCAAAACATGATGTGTAAAGACCTTGGGTGCTCTCTTGGATTGGAAACGTCTTCTCGAGTACTTCAGGCTTACTCAAAAGATTCTTCAATGTCTTGAGAACAGGGACATAAACAAATGTCTGTTTCTTTGCCCTGTTAAAAACATATCCAACAGGTTCAATCACATCAAAATTGGATTTAAAGTAATTGCTCCTCTTGTAGTCAGTCGATAAAGGACCATTTTCAGAGGTTTTGCTCAAAAATGGATTTGAATTGTGAAGAGCATCTCCAATGTCTGAAACAACTGACTGATCAAAATTGCAATTGTGTCTTCGCAGAACTTCCTCAATTGCACGACATGTGTTTACATTTGATATTGATAGAATATCATTCACACTGTCAAGTATGTGTTGAACGGCACTTGAAAAGGGCTGCAACCTTGTGTTCAACTATTTGCACAGTATCAACAGCTTCAAAGTCTGAAATGCCCCTTTCAGCATGCATTTCTCCTGCATCACTTTGTACACTTTGTGTTGAAGTTGTAGCAATCTCATTGCCTGTATTACCTGCATTACCTGCAGTACAGATGTCTGCAGATGTCTGGAAATCATGTACTGTGTGGTGTGGGTGCTTTTTGGACTTGAAGGTGGCGTTACTGTTACTACTAAAAAGACAGTTTGAAAATGGACATTGAACTCTCTCATGGTTTTGAAGATGTCTTCCTAAATGGCGAAGAAATGCTGCCTGGGAGCAAACATTCTTGAATTCACATAATTCACAACAAAATGTGACATTCTCTTTAAATTTGTCTGATTTAGAATGTATTCTCCACAAGTGTGTCTTTAATGCTCCTGTCGTTTTGAACGTATTAACACAATCTGGATAAAGCAAGGAAAACAATCTCTACCTGTCTGCCAATGATGAAGTCTGTAGTGCTTGAACAGGATGTCTTGCTCTGCAGCGAATTTACAGTAACGCCACTGCATTGGATTTCGACCTTGTGAATGAAGACAAACAATAAAGAGGAAATAAATAATAAATTATTTTGTTAATAATGTCTGTATGCGGAATACAAAAGTTGTATGGCACACAGAAAAACATGGCTGAAAAAAATCTGAAAAATGCTTCCAATCTATAGCCCAAGTACTTATTTATACAGTGCATCCGGAAAGTATTCACAGCGCTTCACTTTTTCCACATTTTGTTTTGTTACAGCCTTATTCCAAATTTAATTATATTAATCTTTTTCCTCAAAATTCTACACAAAATACCCCATTGTGACCATGTGAAAAAAGTTTTCTCGAGAGTTTTGAAAATGTATTAAAATTAAAAAACAAAGAAATCATATTTACATAAGTATTCACAGCCTTTGCCATGAAGCTCAAAATTGAGCTCAGGTGCATCCTGTTTCCACTGATCATCCTTGAGATGTTTCTACAGCTTAAATGGAGTCCACCTGTGGTTGATTGGACATGATTTGGAAAGGCACACACCTGTCTATATAAGGTCCCACAGTTGACTGCATGTCAGAGCGCAAACACCAAGCATGAAGTCAAAGGAATTGTCTGTAGACCTCCGAGACAAAATTGTCTCGAGGCACAAATCTGGGGAAGGATACAGAAAAATTACTGCTGCGTTGAAGGTCCCAATGAGCACAGTGGCCTCCATCATTCGTAAATGGAAGAAGTTCGGAACCACCAGGACTCTTCCTAGAGCTGGCCGGCCGTCTAAATTGAGCGATCGGGGGAGAAGGGCCTTGGTCAGGGAGGTGACCAAGAACCCAATGATCACTCTGTCAGAGCTCCAGCGTTCCTCCGTGGAGAGAGGAGAACCTTGCAGAAGGACAACCATCTCTGCAGCAATCCACCAATCAGGCCTGTATGGCAGAGTGGCCAGGCGAAAGCCACTCCTTAGTAAAAGGCACAAGGCAGCCCGTCTGGAATTTGCAAAAAGGCACCTGAAGGACTCTCAGACCATGAGAAACAAAATTCTCTGGTCTGATGAGACAAAGATTGAACTCTTTGGTGTGAATGCCAGGCGTCATGTTTGGAGGAAACCAGGCACTGCTCATCACGAGGCCAATACCATCCCTACAGTCAAGCATGGTGGTGGCAGCATCATGCTATGGGGATGTTTCTCAGCAGCAGGAACTGGCAGACTAGTCAGGATAGAGGGAAAGATGAATGCCGCAATGTACAGAGACATCCTGGATAAAAACCTGCTCCAGAGCGCTCTTGACCTCAGACTGGGGCGACGGTTCATTTTTCAGCAGGACAACGATCCGAAGCACACAGCCAAGATCTCAAAGCAGTGGCTTCAGGACCACTCTGTGAATGTCCTGGAGTGGCCCAGCCAGAGCCCAGACTTGAATCCGATTGAACATCTCTGGAGAGATCTGAAAATGGCTGTGCACAGACGTCTCCCATCCAACCTGATGGAGCTTCAGAGGTACTGCAAAGAAGAATGGGCAAAACTGCCTAAAGATAGGTGTGCCAAGCTTGTGGCATCATATTCAAAAAGACTTGAGGCTGTAGTTGCTGCCAAAGGTGGTTCTACAAAGTATTAAGCAAAGGCTGTGAATACTTATGTAAATATGATTTCTTTGTTTTTTAATTTTAATAAATTTTCAAAACTCTCGAGAAAACGTTTTTCACATGGTCACAATGGGGTATTTTGTGTAGAATTTAGAGGAAAAAGATTAATTTAATTCAATTTGGAATAAGGCTGTAACAAAACAAAATGTGGAAAAAGTGAAGCGCTGTGAATACTTTCCGGATGCACTGTACATAATTAAACAAATGTTTAATTTAAACACAGAACAAGCCAGCTAAGCCAACCTACCATTAGTCTGCATTCTAACAGTTTGCCCAAGTGGTGTTGAGTTCAAATCGAAGTGAACAGTTCACACAAATAAATTTAGTAACCCACACCACAGCTGGCTTGCTAGAACTAGTCCGGAGAGTAGCTAACAGAGGGGCTGGTTAGCTAGAACTAGTCCGGAGAGTAGCTAACAGAGGGGCTGGTTAGCTAGAACTAGTCCGGAGAGTAGCTAACAGAGGGGGCTGGTTAGCTAGAACTAGTCCGGAGAGTAGCTAACAGAGGGGCTGGTTAGCTAGAACTAGTCCGGAGAGTGCAACGTTAGTTAACTAGCTTTGATAGGAGTTGCGTTTGAAAGTATGTTTGAAGACCTCATTCAAAGTTTGAACTCAACAAACACCAATAAATTAGTTGTGTTAGGTTAATAAAACTCACATGAACGTCTCTCAAGGTACTTTGGAGTCTTCTGGGCTGGTTGTAAAATACTGGGTCTTCGTCTTCATTTTGGTCTAGAAAGCGCCAGAAATACGTCCCTCTTGTGCGCATGCGCAGTAGTTTCACTGTCGCTCACCCAACAGAGTTTTTTTCTTTGGACTTAACGCGTTGACTGAAAACAGAAATGTTCATTCACTGAATATAAAATTCTATGTCGCATGGTAAAAATGCTGCAGATGATGGTACAACCTATTTTTTGTTTTTGGGGTAACTATTTTTATATTTCATGTTGTGCCTATGTTTATTTTTAAATACACAGGACAAATATTTTTTACAGTGTATGAAGTGTTCTCTTTATGTGAAAACATTATGATGACATATAGACATTTCTGACATAAAATGCACTTGATATGTCATAGAACTCAAATAAAATCACATTTCATGAGATAAACACTTAAATCGTTAACTTGGCTGAAGAAACTTGCACAATCATGAAATCGTCATTCTGTACGCTCAAAAACACTAAAAAGGCGCTTACAGCATGCCAGGAAGCGCCTAAATGCTTTTGAATGGCTAGAAACACTATGAAGTGTTCTCTTTATGTGAAAACATTACGATGATTATAAATAGACATTTCTGACATAAAACACACTTGATATGTCATAGAACTAAAATAAAATCACATTTTATGAGATAGAGACTTAAATCGTTAACTTGGCTGAAGAAACCTGCACAATCTTGAAATCGTCGTTCTGTATGCTCAGAAAGCCTGAAAAGATGTTTCCAGCACTCCAGAAGCACACAAACGCTTTAGAAACACTCGAATCGCTGAGCAGTAATCTCTTACCATGAAAATATTAAGATGATTATAAACAAACATTTCTGATATGAAACACCCTTGATAAGTCATATAACTGGATTAAAATCACATTTAATGAAAATATTGAACTAAGTCCTTAACTTTTTTGATGAAACCTATCCAACAATGAAACCCTCGTTCTATATGCTTTAGAAAGCCTGAAATGGCATTTCCACCACTTCAAAAGCACCCAAACGCTTTACAAAGGCTAGAAACGCTATGCAGTTTCTTCGTAAGGTGACAACACTGCATAGAGAACTAAGTCTTTAAGTTTTGTGAAGAAACCTGTCCAATAATGAAACTGTCGTTGTATACACTCAGAAAGCCTGAAAAGGCGTTTCCAGCACTCCAGAAGTGCCCAAAGGCTTTAGAAAGGATAGAAACGCTATGCAGTGTTCTCTTAAGGTGAAAATATTAAGATGCTTTTAAACAGACATTTCTGACATAAAACACACTTGATGTCATATAACTGTATTAAAAACATATTTTGTGACCTAGTGACCTAAATCTTTAACTTGGTTTAAGAAACCTGTGCAATGAGTAAACTGTTCTATACGCTCAGAAACACTGAAAACGCACTTACAGCACACCAGAAGCGCCTAAACGCTTTCAAATAGCTAGAAATGCTATGAAGTGTTCTCTTTATGTGAAAACATTACAATGATTATTAATAGACATTTCTGACATGAAACACACTTGATATGTCATAGAACTCAAATAAAATCACATTTTATGAGATAGAGACCTAAATCGTTAACTTGGCTGAAGAAACCTACACAATCATGAAATCGTCGTTCTATACACTCAGAAAGCCTGAAAAGGCGTTTCCAGCACTCCAGAAGTGCACAAAAGGTTTAGAAAGGCAAGAATCGCTGAGCAGTAATCTCTCACCATGAAAATATTACGATGATCATAAACAAACATTTCTGAAATAAAACACCATTGATAAGTCATATAACTGAACTAAAATCACATTTTTTGAAATAAAGAACTAAGTTCTTAAGTTTTGTGATTAAACCTGTCCTATAATGAAACCATCATTGTATATGCTCAGAAAGCCTGAAAAGGCATTTCCAGCTCTTCAAAAGCGCTCAAACGCTTTACAACGCTATGCAGTGTTTTCTTAAGGTGAAAATGTTAAGATGTGTTATATGACATTTAATATGTCATATAACTGAATTAAAAACACATTTTATGACATAGTGACCTAAATATTTAACTTGTTTGAAGAACCCTGTGCAATGATTAAACAGTTGTTGTATACGCTCAGAAACACTGAAAAGGCGCTTACAGCACGCCAGGAAGCACCTAAACGCTTTCGAATGGCTAGAAATCACAGTGTTATCATATCAGACCACCATTTTCCTGAAGAACACTCTGTATTCATGATACGAGGAACAAGTGATATTATTGTAGGAATTTGGAGTAATGGGATGGCAAACTTGTGAAAAGTGTGAATTAGGTTTTGTGTAGACCACAATTAAAGACTTGTAAATTAAATTGTGTAGACCACAATTGTGTAGTCCCATTAAACAGGCAAATAAAAGTGTTATCATATCCAACTAGCATAATCCTAAAAAACTCTCCGTCATATACTCATGATATAAAAAACATGATATTATGGTAAGAATTTGGAGTAATGGGATTGCAAACTTGTGAAAATGTGAATTTGGTTCTGTATAGACCACAATTTGGAGTCCCACAACACAGTTAAATCAAAGTGTTATCAACTTAGACAAGCACCTTCCTCAAGAACACTCTCTCCTGTACTTATTGTATGAGGAACAGGTTATCACCTGTAGAAATTAAGGGTGATTGGATGGGAAACTTATGAATAGTGTCTATTCAGCTCTAGACTGACCACAATTTGAAGTCCCATAAAATAGGGAAATCAAAGGGTTTTCATATCATACCACTACATTCCCAAAGAACACACTCTCAGGTACTCATGGTATGAGGAACAAGTGACAATACAGTAGGAATTTGGAGTAGTGGGATGGTGAACATGTGAAAAGTGTCCGTGTGATTCTGTATATACCATTATTTGAAGTCCCATAAAACAGGCATATCAAAGTGTTATCATATCAGACCACCATATTTCCAAAAAACACTGTATCAAGTACTCATGGTATGAGTACCAAGTGTTTTTACTGTAGGAATTTGGAGTAATGTGATGACAAACTTGTGAAAAGTACTTGTTTGATTATGTGTATACCACTATTTGAAGTCCCACAAAAAGGCCAATCAAAGTGTTTTCATATCGACCACCATATTCCTAAATAACACTCTCTCATGTTATGAGGAAGAAGTGAAATTACTTTAGGAATTTGGAGTAATGGGATGGCAAACTTTTGAAAAATGTGAATTTGCTTCTGTATAGAATAAAATTTGAGGTCCCACAAAATAGGCAAATCAGAGTGTTATCATATCAGACCACCGTATTCCCGAAGAACATTGAATCATGGTATGAGGAACAATTGATTTTACATTAGGAATTTGGAGTAATCGGATGGCAAACTTGTGAAAAGTGTGAATTTGGTTGTGTATAGAATATTATTTGTAGTCCAATAAAAAAATCCAGTCAAAGTGTTTTCATATCATACAACCATATCCCCAAAGAGCACTCTCTCAGGTACTCATGGTATGAGGAACAAGTGACAATACAGTAGGAATTTGGAGTAATGGGATGGCAAATGTGAAAAGTGTCCGTGTGATTCTGTATATACCATTATTTGAAGTCCCATAAAACAGGCAAATCAAAGTGTTATCACATCAGACCACCATATTTCCAAAAAACACTGTATCGTGTACTCATGGTACCAAATGTTTTTACTGTGGGGTAATGAGATAGGAAACTTGTCAAAAGTGTCTATTCGGGTCTATACAGACTATAATTTGTACTCCCATAAAAATTGCAAATCAGAATGTTATCAGACCACAATATTCCTGAAGAACATTCTCTCATGTATTCATGATTTGAGAAACAAGTGATATTACTGTCGGAATTTGGAGTAATGGGTGGCAAACTTGTACAAAGTTTCTATGTGATTCTGTATATTCAAGTCCCATGAAACAGGCAAATCAAAGTGTTATCATATCTGACCATCACATTCCTAAAGCACTGTCTATTGTATACTCATTGTATGAGGAACAAGTGATATTACTGTAGGAAGTGGGAGTAATGGTTTGGAAAACTTGTGAAACGTTAATATTCGGTTCTATACAGACCACAATCTGAAGTCCCATAAAACAGGTAAATCACTATGTTCATATGAGACCACCATATTCCTGAAGAATACTCCCTCCTGTATTCATGATATAAGGAACAAGTCATATTACTGTAGGGGTTTGGAGTAATGGGATGGCAAACTTGTGAAAAGTGTATGTCTGATTCTGTATATACCACTATTTGAAGTCACAATAAACAGGCAAATCACAATGTTATCATATCAGACCATGATATTCCTGAAGAAAACTCTATCCTATATTCTTGGTATAAGGAACAAGTGATATTACTGTAGGAATTTGGAGTAATGGGGTGGCAAACTTGTGAAAAGTGTGAATTAGGTTTTGTGTAGATCACACTTTGAAGTCCCATAAAAAGGCCAGTCAAAGTGTGATCATATCCATCCAAGAGCTTCCCGAAGAAAAGTGGATCTTATACTCATGGTATGAGTCCCAAATCCTTTTACAGCAGGAATTTGGAGTAATGGGATAGCAAACTTGTGAAAAGTGTCTATTCGGTTCTATAAAGACTACAATTTGAAGTCCCATAAAACAGGTAAATCACAGTGTTATCACATCAGCCCACAATATTCCTGAAGAACACTCCTGCATTCATGGATTGAGAAACAAGTGATATTACTGTAGGAATTTTGAGTAATGGGGTGGCAAACAATGTGTCTGTGTGATTCTGTATACACCTCTATTTGAAGTCCCATGAAACAGGCAAATCAAAGAGTTATATCTATGCTACTACTATATCATATTACTGTAGGAAATTAGAGTAATGGTTTGGAAATCTTGTGAAAAGTGTGAATTTGTTTCTGTATAGACCACAATTTGACATCCCATAAAAGAGGCAAATCAGAGTGTTATCATATCAGACCACGATTTTCCTGAAGAACAATCTCTCATGTATTCATTCTATTAGAAACAAATGACATTGCACTAAGCATTTGAAGTAATGGGATGGCAAACCCGTGAAATGTGTGAATTCGGTAGTGTACAGACCACAATTTGGAGTCCCGTAAAACAGGCAAATCAAAAGTTTTATCAACTAAGAGAAGTATATTCCTCAACAACACTCTCTCCTCTACTCATCATATAAGGAACAGATCATATTACTTTAGGAATTTGGAGTAATTGGATGGCAAACTTGTGAATAGTGTCTTCTCAGCTCTAAACAGACCACAATTTGAAGTCCCATAAAATAGGCAACTCAAAGTGTTTTCATATCAGATCACCATATTCCCAAAGAAAACTCTCTCAGGTATTCGTGGTATGAGGAACAAGTTATAATACAGTAGGAATTATGAGTAATGGGATGGCACACCTGTGAAAAGTGCATGTGTGATTCTGTATATACCACTATTTGAAGTCCCATTAAAGAGGCAAATCAAAGTGTTATCATATCAGATAACAATATTTCCAATATGATGGTCACGAATGATAACACTTTGATTTACCTGTTTTATGGGACTTCAAATAGTGGTATATACAGAATCACACACACACACTTTTCATAAGTTGTCCACCCCATTACTCCAAATTCCCACAGTAATATCAATTGTTCCTCATCGCACGAATACCTGAGAGAGTGTTGTTCAGGAATATTGTGGTCTGATATGATAACACTCTGATTTACCTGTTTTATGGGAGTTCAAATTGTGGTCTCTGCAGAAGTGAATATACAATTGTCACAAGTTTGCTATCCCCTTACTCCAAATTCCTACAGTAAAAGCACTTGGTACTTATACCATGAGTACATGATACAGTGTTTTTTGGAAATATGGTGGGCTGATATGTTGCGATGGACTGGCGACCTGTCCTGGGTGTATCCTGCCTTCCGCCCAATGACTGCTGGGATAGGCTCCAGCACCCCCCCGCAACCCTGACGGAGAAGCGGCTTAGAAAATGGATGGATGGATGATATGATAACACTTTCATTTGCCTGTTTTATAGGACGTCAAATATTGGTATATACAGAATCACACAGGCACTTTTCACGTTTGCCATCCCATTACTCCAAATTCCTACTGTATTGTCACTTGTTCCTCATACCATGAGTACATGAGAGAGTGTTCTTTGGGAATATTGTGGTCTGATGTGAAAACACATTGGCTTGCCTCTTTTATGGGACGTCAAATTCTGGGCTATACAGAAACGCATTCACACTTTTCACAAGTTTGCCAATCCATTACTTCAATTTCCAGTCATATCAATTCTTCCTCAGACCGTGAGTACATGAAAGAGTGTTCTTTAGGAATATTGTGGTCTGATGTGAAAACACTTTGATTTGCCTGTTTTATGTATCTTCAAATATGGTCTGTATAGAACCGAATAGACACTTTTTAGAAACTTTTTCAAGTTTGCAATCCCATTACTCCAAATTCCTACTTTAAAAGTACTTTGTACTCAAACCATGAGTACATCATATAGTGTTTTTTTTGGAATATGGTGGTTTGATATGATCACACTTTGATTGGCCTGTTTTATGGCACAAATAGTGCTATTTATAGAATCACACATACACTTTTCACATGTTTACCATCCCATTACTCCAATTCCTAGAGTAATATCACTTGTGCCTCATGACATGAATACATGAGAGAGTCTTCTTCAGGAATATGGTGGTCTGATATGATAACACTCTGATTTGCCCCATCTGATTTGGATGCGAAATTGTAGTCTATGCAGAAATGAATTCACACTTTTCACAAGTTTGCCATCCCATTACTCTAAATTCCTAGAGTAATATCATGTGTGCCTCATTCCATGAATACATGAGAGAGTGTTGGAGTAAGGGAATGGCAAACTTCTGAAATGTGTTAGTTAGGTTTTGTGTAGACCACAATTTGAAGTCCTATAAAAAGGCCAATCAGTGTGTGATCATATCAGTCCAAGACATTCCGGAAGAAAACTGGATCATGTAGTCATGGTATGAGTAACAAGTGCTTTTACAGTAGGAGTTTGGAGTAATGGGATAGCAAACTTGTGAAAAGTGTCTATTCGGTTCTATACAGACCACAATTTGAAGACCCATAAAACAAGTGTCACAGTGTTATCATATCAGTCCACCATATTCCCGAAGAACACTCTCTTATGTGTTCATGGTATGAGGAATATATGATGTTACAATCTGGAGTAATAGGATTTCAGACTTGTGAAAAGTGTGAATTTGGTCCTGTACAGACCAATTTGTCCCATACAACAGGCAAATCATAGTGCTATTAACTCAGACAAGCATTTTCCTCAAGATCAATGTTGTTAGTTTGTTAATACTGTTACTACATGCTCTAAATTGTCTTTATTTTGAAAGGTGTTCTTACACTCTGATCCTCTGTGTCCTGGTGCTTGTTACTGCGCATGTCACAACAATAAAAAATGTTCCCACTCGTGAACTAGACTGATGCCCCACGCTTCTTTCCTCTGTGAGTTTAATATCTGGTGGCACATACAGAGCTGCTGCGTATCTATATCTAGTAACAGGTTATGGGCCCAGAAAGCCCCAGAGATAAAGTTTTGAAAAAGTTTGAAGCCGCAGATATTCGCAACGTACTGCATACTTCGGCAAGGACCCGCTAGCTTGATTGCTACACCATGTGCGCAGAGAGGATGGAACAACCAAGCACTCGCTGGTCCAGACTCGTTTTTGTCAGAGATGAAAAAGGATCTGAACTGTGGGAGACAAAATTCGTAGGACATTTACGCTTACAAGGGTTTAAGGATACTATTTTGTACGAGCCTGAGGACGAAGAGGAAGGCGACACGGAGAAAAACGCTGTACCTTATGTCGAGTTGATTCAGTTTTTGGATGATAAAAGCCTGAGTTTGTTCATGAGAGAAGCGGCCAACGATAGGCGAGAGGCATTGAGAATACTATGGACATATTACGCAGGTAAAGGAAAGCCACATATAATAAGCCTTTAAACTGAACTGACCAACCTACAGAAATCAAGCAACGAGAGTTTTACCAAATATATGAATCAAGCGGCGACTATTATAACAGCACTGAGAGATGCCGGTGAAACGATGAGTGATGATCTACTCATAGTAATGGTGCTAAAAGGCCTACCAGAGTTATATTTATATTTATATATATTTATATAATATTATTTTCAGATTTCAAAACAAAGTTATGTTGCTTTGAACACACAGAGAAAATGTGTGGACCATCGAGTGAGGACAATGTAATGAAAATACAATCAAAGTCTTATCCCACTTCAACGATACAAGATAAAGATAAAAATGAGGCAAAAATAATATGCTTCAAAAGTGGACTTAAACGGCATAAAGCCAGGGCTTGTCAACACAAGCAGTGGTGCAGTTATTGCAAAAGCACCACACACAGAGATGCAAATTGCAGAAGAAGACAGAGACAGGACAATATAAGACAAGTTTCGGAGGAGGAAACTGGCAACAACTCCTATGCGAGTTCCTAACCAAGGTCAGAGATGTGGACATCAGACCGGGATGAGAAGTCAAGCTGAAAGGGCTGATGGTAGATGCTGGGGTGACCTCACATATCATCACAGATGTGACCAAGTTTAAGAGCTTTGATGAGACCTTCAAGGTGGGGACACACTACGTGGAGCTAGCAGATGGCACCAAGTGCAAGGGCGTGGCCAAGCGCAGAGGAGACACAGAGGTGCTCCTGATCGACAATAAGGGACGTCGCCATCCAGCAACACTAAGGAGTGCGTTGTTCATCCCATCTTATCCACAGGATATCTTTTCTGTGAAGCTTGCTACAGCACGTGGAGCAACAGCAATCTTCAAGGAAGGGAAAGACATTTTGAAACACAAAGATGGTACTGTTTTCCCCATTAATGTGCAGAACAAGCTACTTTACTACCTCTCTACTGTGAAAGATGAAGGTAATGACCAATGTAATGGGTGTTTTGACTTACAGACATGGCATGAGATACTAGGCCACTGTAATTATGATGACATACAAAAGTTACCAAAAATGGTTGATGGCATGATCATTAAGGGTAAAGTTGAAAAACCGTGATGTGTGTATCTAAGGGAAGTTTGTAAAGACAAGAAAAGAGATGGCTACAAATTTGCATCATCATTCACTGATAGTGCAGTTCCAGTGCAGTTTTTGTGTATTCTCTCAAAAACAAGTGACACAGTGTACCCCACACAGAAGTTCTTTGCAGACACTACCCCCTATGGGAAGATTATGTGTATCAGATCTGACAATGGTACTTTATGTCAAATAAATACTTTTTTTACCATACTTTTCTGAACAAAAAGGGCATAAGACATGAAACGTCAGCGCCATATTGACCACGCCAGAACGGCACTGCCGAGCGTAACTGTTTGATATGGCTAGGTGTGTGCTCATTGAGAGTCCAAAGACATTGTGGCCTTATGCTGTACAGACAGCAGCAGTAGTCAGAAATTTGTGTTTTAATATTTGCACAAAACAAACAGCTTACTTAATACTGACAGGAAAGAAACCAGACATTTCGAGAATGCAAAAATTTGGCTCAGTGTGCTATGCATACAAGCATGACAAAAAGAAACTAGACACAAGATGTGAGAAGGGGATCTTCATTGGGTATGACAAGAATAGCCCAGCTTACTTAGTTTATTACCCTGTGAGTGACAAAGTACAAAAACACAGATTGCTGAAGTTTGTGCCTAAGAAAACTGTAGAGCAGCAAACACAAACAGTCCTGACTCATGATGATGACTTTGAAGTTATTAGGACGGACAGATCCACACTAAAACCAGACTTGACATCAGAGAATACTCAGGATGACCCAGAAGTGATTAACCCTGAAGGAAAAAGTGAGGTACAGACTGGAGAAAGTAACTGTGAGAGATACCCTACAAGAGTTAGAAAGAAGCCAGGTTACTTGAGTGAGTACGTGACAGATGTGGACAGTGACGACATGAGAGTGTTCTTCAGAAATTTTGTGGTCTGATAACACTCTGATTTGCCTATTTCAATTGACCTCAAATTTTCGTCTATACAGAAAAAAATTCACACTTCACAAGTTTGCAATCCCTTTACTCCAAATTCCTATTGTAAAAGCACTTGGTACTCAAACCATGAGAACATGATATAGTGTTTTTTGGGAATATGGTAACACTTCGGCTATTTTTATGGGACTTCATATAGTGGTTTATACACAAAGGAATTCACACTTTTCACAAGTTTGCCAAAAGATTACTCCAAATTCCTACAGTAATATCACTTGTTCCTCTATAGCATGAATACATGAGAGTGATCTTCAGAAATATAGTGGTCTGATATGATACATCTCTGATTTACCTGTTTTATGGGAGCTCAAATTGTCGTCTCTCTAGAACCGAATAGACACTTTTCACAAGTTTGCTATCCCATTACTCCAAATTCCTAGTGTAAATGCATTTGGTACTCATACCATGAGTACATGATAGTGTTTTTCGAGAAAATGTTCGTCTGATAACACTTGGGCTTATTTTATGGGACTTCAAATATCTATACACAACCAATTTCACACTTTTCACAAGTTTGCCATTTCATTACTCGACAATCCTAATGTAATATCACTTGTTCCTCATAACATTAGTATTTGATACAGACCTACTTGGGAATATGGTGGTCTGATATAACACGCTGATTTGCCTATTTCGTGGGACCTCAAATTTTGGTCTATACAGGTACAAATTCACATTTTTGAAAAAGTTTGCCATCCCATTACTCCAAATTCCTATAGTAATATCACTTCTTCCTCATAAAATGAGTACATGAGAGTGTGTTCTTTAGGAATATAATGGTCTGATATGAAAACACTTATTTGCCTGTTTTATGGGACTTCAAATAGTGCTATATATAAGAATCACACACACTTTTTACATTTGCCATCCCATGACTCCAAATTCCCACAGTAATATGACCTGTTCCTTGCACCATGAGTACAAGAGAGTGTTCTTGAGGAATGCACTTGTCTGAGATAACACTACGATTTGCCTGTTGTATGGACTCCAAATTGTGGTCTGTACAGACCCGAATTCACACTTTTCACAAGTTTGCCATCCCATTACTCCAAATTCTTAGTGTAATATTGTATGTTCCTCATACCATGAATACATTAGAGAGTGTTCTTTGGGAATATGAAATTGTGGTCTGTACAGAACCTAATGGACACTTTTCACAAGTTTGCTATCCCATTACTCCAAAGTCCTACTGTAAAAGTACTTGGAACTCATACCATGAGTACATAACCCAGTGTTCTTCGGGAATGTCTTGGTGTATATGAGATCACCCGCTGATTGTCCTTTTTTATGGGACTTCAATTTGTGGTCTACACAAAACATAACACATTTCAGAAGTTTGCCATTCCCTTACTGCAGATTTCTACAGTAAAAACACTTGTTCCTCATATCATGAGTACATGAAGGAGTGTTCTTAGGAATACACTGGTTGGTTATGATAACACCTTGATTTTCCTGTTTTATGGGAAATCAATTAGTGGTGTCTACACAATCACAAAGACACTTTTCACATGTTTGCCATCCTAATACTCATAAGTCCTAGATTAATATCACTTGTGCCTCATAACATGAATACCAGTTCTTCAGGAATATGGTGGTCTAATATCATACCACTCTGATTTGCCTCTTTTATGGGACATCAAATTGTGGTCTATACAGTCACAAGTTTGCCAAACCATTACTCCAAATTCCTAGAGTAATATCTCATCAAACCTCTTTGAGGACAAAAATGAGACAGGATGAGAATGGTTTAAATTTTCTTTATTGATATAGACAAACGCTGAACATTGATGGGGGGGGGCTTCACTTCTCATTCTCCAAGTCTGTAATGCTCTTCCTCTTGCTCTGCTCATGAATATGAGTGCCCCAAGTGTAGGTGAGGTACATCAAAATCATGGCTGTGAGAGAGAGGAAAAAAAAAAAAGATTACTCAATGAAATTCCACTTCACTTCACTTCACTGTAAGAAGTAACAACAGTTCTACACAAGAAGTCTCCTAACATCTGGCCCCTTTGCAATGTGTCCATGTTCGAAATTTCGATACTTCGTATGCATTCCTCCTTTGTTAAGATAAACCATTTGCATGTGACTCATAAGGCATACAAAAGATTCATTCAGCAGCATGATCATTACAAAAGTATTCCAATAAAGTTCTGTTACACAGTATAATGAGACTGTAAAAGTTATGATACACAGTAAGGCTGGACATTAACTCAATATCCATATAAACTGCCTTGCCAAAAAAAATTAACTAAGCAAATAGTCAAGAGCCTCCCACTGGATAATTACAGCATGCATGGTTATGTTTCAGCTGGCAACAAGCTATTTAACCCTAACTGATGCAGTGAGTAGCTTCTCATTTGTTAAACAACCATATCAAAAGACAGCCTGCAGAAAAGATGTTAATTTGTTTCAGAAGGGTCAAATTATTGGCATGCATCAAGTAGAGAAAACATCTAAAGAAATTGCTGAAACTAATAAAATCGGGTTAAGAACTGTCCAATGCATTATTAAGAAGTGGAAGGACAGGTCGCCAGTCCATCGCAGGGCAGACAGACACAGACAGTCACTCACACACTCACACCTAGGGGCAATTTAGCATGTCCAATTGGCCTGACTGCATGTCTTTGGACTGTGGGAGGAAACCGGATATGTTTAATAGTAAATGTCAGAGCATTTCCATTTGCACAACGTGAAGGGAATGACCATCCTGCCGTTTACTGGAGCACTCCGTACATACCAAGGTTGCTAAAGTGCCACTCAACTTCGCCGTTCTTGCCGTTTTTGACACCATATGTGGCATTGTAGTGAATAACCAGTGGATGTCATTATGTCTGCTAACAGATTTGCTATTTAATTAGAGCAGCTCCCTACTACACAACTACAGCATGACCAAGTAAAACATAGCCAAGACACAAAAACAACTTAAACAGCACAACACCACCACCACCAAAAACAAATATAGCCGCAAGCGGCAATGAGCGGATTCAAGTACGTAACAGCAGTACGAGCCCTTCTGCAGGTTTAGCCCATTAGGCCTAAAAAGGTCTCAAGCTGTTCGAGTCTTATTCATAACCAGAGTAAATAGAATGGAAAGGAACTCAGATCATCAAAAGGCCTTCAGTTGCCATAAATAGTAAGCAGAAGACTTTATACACATAAGTTTCCATTCATATGTACTGAGCTACACTGGTTTGTAGAACATCCAAGAGGTTGTCAACATAGATGTCAGAACTACATGACTAATGGCAGCATTTCTCACATAGTAGCACTTGCACAGTGGATTGGTTCTATATTTAACGCTTTGATCTGATGTAGACCATAGTGAGGCCTAATGTGCTTAAAAGGGGCACTTTAGTGTGAGGAGCTCAATGAAAGTGGGTGAGAATTAGTCAGCAGGCCTCAACATGGTATGACTATTGATCAGAGACCATTTACAAATGCGGTTACCAAGTCTTGGTCAGATTGACCTTTTGACCCCTGTATAATGTAGTCTTTGAACAAATAAGCTAAAATACCAGACAAACAGAGCAATTTCAGAAATAACATGTAATTAGAAAGTTGTTCAAATGAGTGATCCAAGTCATATGGCACCATTAGTTTCTGTCCACCTTGTAATAACACTGTAATAGCATTTTAATAGATTTTTATTGCCAAAGCACCCCCTTAAGGCCAATCTGGACCAAAAATGGCAACACGCATAAAGTCTCAGTATGTAAAAAGACTTAAAGTTTGGAGATTACCTGGCCAATGACTGTTGAGTTATAGCAAATCAAGCTAGCAATGCCATGGTCGCAGTAATTAATAGATTCATCCA
The DNA here is from genome assembly GCF_015220715.1 of Pygocentrus nattereri. Classification (NCBI taxonomy): domain Eukaryota; kingdom Metazoa; phylum Chordata; class Actinopteri; order Characiformes; family Serrasalmidae; genus Pygocentrus; species Pygocentrus nattereri. Next base: position 24,973,005 of record NC_051218.1, on the reverse strand, counting down.
CATAACACTGAGTAGAAAACTCAACATGTTATATTGTTAACATGTTATAACATGTTAAGATATTTATCTAGAGAGGCCAGCATTAACCCCACCCACTAATTACATATACGCATAAAAGTTGAATGGCCACCTCAGAATCTTGTCCTGAATGTGTATGTCAAGTTTGAATTTTTTTTTCACTGAAGGATTGTCAAGTTATAGAAGTTTAAATTCTGAATTATTTTGAATTTATCCAGAAGGGTTCATTTGCATATAGCAGCCATGCTCTTTAGAAAATTCAACATGTTTTTGACAATTATTGAGGTTCAAGCTCTTCTGATTTTTTTGACACCAAATTCATGAGGATCTGCCATAAATTGTAGGACTAGTTCACAAAAGTAGGTTTTGCATATTATGCAAATTAGCTCAAAATCAAAGTGGGCTGGGCTAAATGGTCCAAATTCAAAAGTTATTTCTTTGGACCCAAGGAACCTGGAAAGAAATATGGCTTGACTGGCAAAAATCTGGTTTAGGAGATAGGCAAACCTGATTTTTCTTCGCTATAGCACCCCCTTATGGCCAATTGGGCCGAGTCCTTGTGCCGGAGTAGGGACTACTGCCTATTAAACAAGTTTCGTCTCTCTAGGACTTGCAGTTTGGGCTGCACATTCCGTTTCAGGGAAGAAAAATAATCTTGACAATTCCAATAGGGTTCAACGCACTCCGTGCTTGAACCCTAAATATAGCCACAAGCGGCAATGAGTGGGTTCAAGAACGCACCAGCAGTATAGGCCTTCTCTGCAGGTTTAGCCCATCAGGCCTAAAAGGCCTCAAGCTGTTTGGGTCTTTATTATAGACAGAATGAACAGAACTGAAAGGAAAGCAGTTCATCAAAAGGCCTTCAGTTGTCATAAGGAGCAGAGGTCTGTGAACATAAAATGGGTTCACATTCATATGTACTGATATACACTGGTTTGTAGAATATCCAAGAGGTTGGCACAGTGAGCGGGTGCAAGAACAAATAAGCCCAGGAAGCTCTCAAGCACTGAGGCAAACAGGCCTGAATAAGGTCTAATGCAGTTTGGGGCTTCGAGGCAGAGAGGCTGAAAAGTAGTCTGAGTTTATTAACAGGCCGTCATTTGTCATGATCAATGAGCACTGGGTTTTAAACCTAGTTGACTGAATTTTATTCAATTGACCTTTTGATCTTGGTATAATGAGTTGTAGTCTAGAGTACTTCTAGACTAGTTTTGAGAAGTTAGCTTACAATTCCACGGACTACTTCAAAAAGTGCTCATTTCAAATGATTGAAGAAAAAAAAAAAACTATGCACTTTAACACCCTTATGACAAAATGTTTGGGACACTGCACTGCATGAGGACATTGAAGTTATTTGACCAAAAATTTAAATCTGTACAAGATATATTTGATTTTCTGTAATACTGGCCAAATTTTGAAACTTAACAAGTTGTTAGAAAGTGGCAAGACAGAGATAGCCGTCAAGTATCATTAGGATTGGCCGATGGTGAGCCTGTCAAATGTCTCCTGAAAGCTTATTGGCCGATGGCGGGCATAAATTTCAATACAAAGTATCCTTAAAGATTCACTTAGATTCTTACTAGTAGATGGTAGTAGTAAAGTTTCAACTTGATAGGATGTACAGATGCTGAGAAACAGCTATTAAGGCATATTAAGCATTTACAGCACCCCCTAATGACTTATGCACAAAAAACTTGACGGGCTACCTCAGAGTCTACTTAGAAATAAGCCTGTCAAGATTCACATTTTTTGGGTGAAGGATTCTTGAGTTCTAGATTTTTCAATTAAATAAGAATTTTGATTTTTCCAGAAGGATTCATTTGCATATGGCAGCCATATTGTTTACAAAATTAAACATGTGCTGGTTAATTGATGTGTAGGCTATGCTGAATTTTTTGAAACCAAAAAAAATGAGGATCGGGTGAAAATTGTAGGACTAGTTCACAAAAGTAGTTTTTACATATTATGCAAATTAGCTCAAAATCTAAGTAGCCGGAGCTTAATGGTACAAATTACAAAGTTCTTTTGTTGGACCCAACAAATCAAGAAAAAAAATGTGTCTTGTCTGGCAAAAAACAGGGGAAGGAGTTAAAGGGCCAAATGCATTGTGTTGCGCAATAGCACCATATTTAGACCGATTGGCTTCATGTCATGCGCCTGAGTAGTGGGAGGGACTACTACCTATTGACCAAGTTTCATGTCTGTAGGACAAACGGTTTGGTCTGAGTGATTCATTTTATCAGAGAAAAAGAATAAGAAGAGGAATAATAATAAAAACTAATAATGGGGTCCTACGCACTTGTGTGCTTGGAAGACAACACCACCACCAACAACAACGTGCTTGAACCCTAATACAAAGAAAAACCTGAGCAAATACAATAGTGTATAGCGTGCTTCGGCCCTAAAAACTCGAGCAAAAACAATAGGGTTCTACGAACTGTGTGCTTGAACCACAACCACAAATATAGCCGCAAGCGGCGATGAGCGGGTTCATGCACACACAAGCAGTACCAGCCCTTCAGCAGTTTAGCCCATCAGGCTTGAAAAGGCCTCAAGCTGTTTGTTCACAGGCAGAGTGAATAGAACTGAAGGGAGCTCAGATCATGAAAAGGCCTTCATTTGCCATAAACAGCAAGCAGAGGTCTTTATCCACATTATAAGTTTCCATTCTAATGTACTGAGCTACACTGGTTTGTAGAACATCCAAGAGGTTTTCAACATAGATGTCAGAACTACATGACAAGGGCAGCATCTCTAACATAGTACCACTTGCACAGTGGACTGGTTCAGTATTTAACCCAGTGGCTTGATCTAGGCCATAATGAGGCCTAATGCAGTTATAATGGGCCCTTTAGGTGTAGAGGCGCTCAGTAAAACTGGGTCAGAATCAGTCAAAAGGCCTCAATATGATATCACCATTGATCACGGACTAAAACCATAGACGTTCACCAGGTTTTGGTCAGAATGACCTTTTGACCTTTGTATAATAAGCCTTTGTCTAGTGAAATCTTTGAACAAATAAGACAGAATACCAGACAAGCAGTACACTTTTTGACAAGACATGCAATCAGAAAGTTGTTCAGGTGACTAAACTGAGTCATGTGGCACCAAGTGTGTATTGATCAACCTTGTAATAACACTGTAATAACAACTTAGTTGGTTATTAAGTGTTTTTGAGTGCTGAAGTGACATCTAAAGGCCAATCTGGACCAAACGTAGCACACACCCTAAGACTCTCAGTATGTTAAAATGTTTCTCATTTGCAGATGATCCGGCCAATGACTTGAGTCGAGCTACAAAAACCATGACCCCAGTAATTTGTTGACTGATCCACATGACCCAGAGTAGAAAAGTCAAAATGTTTTCAATAATTATTTCCCTAGAGAGGCCCCAGAATCATTCTAGACCACATATGAAAGGTTTGGATTAAAATCCAGAGACTGGTTTGAAACGGAGTTTATCGACTACATAAAAACTATGCACTTTTTAAACAAACATATATTGGCAAAATAGTTTGTCATGATGCAGTACATTCGACACTAGGTGAAAATTGTAATAGTATTGTAATAACATGTAATAACGATAATTTTGTGAATAGCGCCACCCAGTGGCCAAATCCGTTGAAACGTATACTCGGTCCAGTAGCTCCCACTTGCCAAGTTTCAGCTCAATCGGATGCACGGATGCTGAGAAACAGTTAATGGGCAATGGCCCCGCCCCCTAATGACATATGCACATCAAAATTAATAAGCAACCACATAATCTGGTCCCAAATGTGCATGTCAAGTTTCAATGTAAAAGGCAGAAGCATTCTCCACATGGAGTTTTAAATTAATTATGATCTATGTCAGAAGTGTTAATTAGCATATGGCAGCCATATTGTTTATTGACGTCAACATATTGTTAATAACTATTGATGAACAGACTCTTCTGAACATTTTGATATCAGACACATGAGGATTGCTTGAAAACCCTTGAACTAGTTTGCAAAAGTAGGTTTTGCATATTATGCAAATTAGCAAAAAATCTAAGTGTGCGGAGCTAAATGGTCCAAATGGCAAAGTTGTTTGTCTTGATGCAAGGAATCAGACCAAAAAAAAAAAAAAAAGAATTTTTCACTCTAGACTTCATGGTGTAGGAGTTATAAAGCAAAACGTGTTTTGCTGCTCTATAGCGCCGTCCTTTGGCCAATCTGGGTCATTTTTTAATCGATGGCGAGATGCACACAAACTACACCTACCCACCAAGTTTGGTGTCTCTACCACTTACAGTCTCTGCTCCACAACCATTTTTGTAGTAGTAGAAGAAGAAGGAGAAGAATCCGAGCAAAAACAATAGGGTTCTACGCACTGTGTGCTTGAACCCTAATAATAAGAAAAATCCGCACAAAAACAATAGGGTTCTTGCACTGCGTGCTTGAACCCTAAATATAGCCGCAAGCGGCGATGAGCAGGTTCAAGCACGTACAAGCAGTACCAGCCCTTCAGCAGTTTAGCCCATCAGGCCTAAAAAGGCCTCAAGCTGTTTGAATCTTGTTCAGAGGCCAAGCCAATATGAATATTCCATTCATATGTACTGAGCTACACTGGTTTGTAGAACATGTCAGAACCACATGACCATTGGCAGCATTTCTCACATAGTAGCTTTTGCACAGTGGACTGGTTCAGTATTTAACCCATTGACTTAATGTAGGCCATAGTGAGACCTGATGCAGTCATGATGGGCCCTTTAGGTGTAGAGCAGCTCAGTGAAACTGGGTCACAATCAGTCAATAGGCCTCAATATGATATCAGTATTGATCAAGGACTAAAACCATAGACGTTCACCAGGTTTTGGTCAGAATGACCTTTTGACCTCTGTATAATAGGCCTTTGTATAGTGAAATCTTTGAACAAATAAGGCAAAAATACCAGACAAGCAGTAAAGTTTTTGACATGACATGCAATTAGAAAGTTGTTCAGGTGAGTGAACTGAGTCATATGTCACCAATTGTTTGTTGATCAACCTTGTAATAACATTGTAATAGCAATTTAATTGATTTTGAAGTGTTTTTGAGTGCTGAAGTGCTCCCTAAGGGCCAATCTTGACAAAACGTTGCATACACACTTAAAGTCTCATTTTGCTATGATGCTTAAAGTTTAGCGGTGATCTGGCCAATGGTCTTTGAGTTACAGTAAATCAAGTTAGAAATGCCATGACCACAGTAATTAGTTGACTGATCCACATAACCCTGAGTAGAAAAGTCAAAAAATTTTTGATAGTTATTTACCTAGAGTTGCCTGAGAGTTACGCTAGGCCAATTTGATAAGTTTGGGTGAAAATCCAGAGACTAGCTCGAAAAGTATTGTTTTCGAACAGTTAACTATTACTAAAAAACGGTGAAGTTTTTTAATGAACATATATTGGCAAAATTGTTTGGTATGATGTACTACAATGGATTCATATGGAAATTTCATCAGAATTGTAATACTGTATTAATGACATGTAATAATATGTTTATTTTTATGTATAGCGCCCCCCTGTGATCAAATCCTTTCAAACTAGACTGTTTGTTAGGAAGTGGATACATTTAGACACCAGTCAAGTTTCATGACGATTGGTCAATGGTAAGCTTGTCAAAGGCCTGCTGAATGCTGATTGGCTGATGGTGGCCATAAATTTCAATGTATCAAATTGGCCTTCAAGACTCACTTACAGTATGTGCAGCAGATGATGCCTGCCAAGTTTCAGCTTGATTGGATGCACAGATGCTGAGAAACAGTTAATTGGCAATTGCCCCGCCCCCTAATGACATATGCCCTCCAAAATTGACATGCAAAGAATCCTGTCTTGAATGAGCATATAAAGTTTCAATGTTTTTGGCTGAAGCATTCTTGAGTTAGAGTCTTAAGTGAATTTTGAGTTTTGTCAGAAGGGCTAATTAGCATATGGCAGCCATAATCTTTGCAAATATAAATTTTTTTGATAAATCCTGATAGACAGACTCTCCCAAGTTTTCTGATATCAGAAAATTGAGGACTGAGTGAAAATTGTAGGACTAGTTCACAAAAGTAGGTTTTGAATATTATGCAAATTAGCTAAAATTTGAAGTGGGCGGAGCTAAATGGAGTCAGCAGCAAAGTTGTTTGTCTTGACCCAAGGAATGAGCCACAAAAAGAATTTTGTCTGTGCACATCTCGGTTTAGGAGTTATGAAGCAAAACGTGTTTTGGTGCTCTATAGCGCCCCCCCTTTGGCCAATCGGGGTCATTTTTGCTGTGGGGCGAGATGCACACAAACTACACCTACCCACCAAGTTTGGTGTCTGGATGGCTTACGGTCTCTTCTCCACAACCACTTTTTCAGGAGAAAAAGAATAATAATAAGAAGAAGAAAAATCTGAGCAAAAACAATAGGGTTCTACGCACTGCTTGCTTGAACCCTAAAAATCTTGACAAAAACAATAGGGTTCTTGCACTACGTGCTTGAACCCTAACGAGGGAAGGAGGCATAGCACATTCTGAAATGCAAAGTAAATGGCAGATGCCATAATATTAACAATCTAGTAAAGTTTTATTTAAAAAACAAAATAGAAACTTGTTTTTTTAAAAAAGCCCTGAAAAAACAGCTAAATCTGGGCATGGCTTGTCCAATCACACCCAGCCACTCTGAACTGAAGACAAAAGTACAAATAAATGAGCCAAAGTATACACAAAGGTTGTGCTCTACCCTGCTGTGTCGAAGGGTCACTAAAACATTTATTTCTACTTCTGTTCAGCGTGCATGCATTTGAAAATACTGATAGAAGGGCACTTACGGGGTGCAATCTTGAAGATGGATGCTGTGAATCGTCTCCAAACGTTGGGCACTCCCTTTGAAAAGTAGTTGGGGAAGGCCCTCTGCTCAAAGGGGGAGATACTGTAAGTGATAATGTGTCTCATCTTGGCCAAATCTCCAAAGTGGCGACCCATTGTGTCAAGAGACCTGTTTTAAGAGACAAGACATCAGCTTTAAAATGACATTAACTGAATCAGTCCAAATGTGTGTTTGAGTGTTCTATACAAATTACACTTGAATGAGACTTACTGTATATGCACAACACTAAATAATTCATTTTCCATTTTAGCAGATTTATCAGCATTCTTATATCATTTTTTTTTATACCTGAACATTCCACTTTTTTATACACAGTGTAAGTCACACTGTAATATGCAACCAATAGGACTGTGTACCTTGAGTAGTAATTAATTATCATAATGTTAATGCCCACAAAACCATGCACAGCATCAGACCCCAAGAACTGACCTTAAAAGAGGAACTGACTTTAAACTTGGCATGAACATTGATTGAACCTGGTGATTGTCAGAAGTCTTGATTGTAACAGATGAAAGCAACTGATCAAATAAAATAAACTAGTGAGTATCCCTTTATTACAGTCACTACGAATTATCGATTAATTTATTTTGATTTTTCATGAATTTCATTACATCATAACAGGATTTACGCTAGCCAGATTTCTGTAATAAATAAGAATGCACTGATACAGATATGGACTCCGTACTTCACTCATTTACACACAGCACACACTGCAGCTGAACCTGTAACTGAACCTGCCAGTGAAAAGGGTCTGCTGACACACAAGTGCTACTGACACTGTGGCGGTCAGACACAAAGTCACTGGTCACTGAACTAGTGCATCCAAATCAATTTTGTGTGTTTTTACTACTCGCCAATACCATACTGAGTGACCTACTTAAAATTCAGTTATATGTAAATAAGTGTAATGTATCTTAAGTTAAATATTTAAAACCTAGCTGATTTTAAATGACGTGCATTAGCTAGCTATGCTACATTAGTTACCTTGGCTTAAGTAGCACTACAGGGGAGCAGATTTTTTTTTTGGTTCCACTTCAAAGCACTTCTGTACAGCCATAAGTAAAGTATGTTTCATAGACATTTCATAGAATCCTGATCTCACCAACAGTCTTTGTAGCACAGTGACAGCATAAATCATATCCATGGGTGATCCAAGGAGCCCACTAGCTTCAAGTCTCAAGACAAGTTTTGTCTTGTTTGAATTTACTACACACATTTACTACACACCGCTTGGTCAATTATCAATAAAACTGTTTCAATCAAAACAACATGCTACTCACCAAGAACTGAGCAAACGTGGCAAGAAACTGTGCTACAGCAGCTCAACTCACCACACTGTGCACTGTAGTCATTCACTGTATTAAGATTTATACCCAATATCTCAATTTTATTTGGTCAAACAGTTAATTAATAAACTTTTAAGTCTTTATTGCCTCTGTTTTGCTAGCCTACATGTCTCCACTCGTATTGTGCAAGTGGCTGTGTGTTTGTGTTTATAAATGGACTAAAATGACTTGCAGTCCACCTGGCAGCATAAAATGATAGATTCCCTACAATAACAATTAAAAGTTGCCTGCATAGCTCAAACTCATTTGAGAAGTGCAAAAGCAAAAGAGAGACAGTGGGGGAACAAAAATGACTAAAATAGGGAAGAAAAATCTTGCAAAGTAAAAAAAAAAACAAAAAAAAAAAACCCACAACTCAACAACGAAGAGGATACTGAACTGCGACAAGCTAATATCAACATGGAGGACAGCAGGCAACCCATCAAGCGATGCTGACATGGGCCTAATCCTGAAAAAGCTACAAGAATTTAGAATGAACCCCAGTCAGCAACAAAATGGCATAGAAAAGAGATCAATAAAATTTCAAAAGATCGGAAGAAGCACAGGAGTGGATCAACGCAGCCAAGACTTGAATCCAGTTGTTATAGGATGCTTTGCTGGAGATGGTGAGGCTTCAGGTGCAAATGGAGACTATAATGACTTAGTGTGACAATGTGATGGGGGAAGAAAGATTGTGTGAAGATTGAAGAAAGAATGACATCAATGGCTACCTTTGTGGAACAGGTATTAGTAAAAGTACTAATACATTTATTAGTGGAATCGAGATTTACTGCTAGGTATCGAGAAACCACACCGGGTGCTTGCCCCAAAAACCTCTGACCAAGGCTCCACCAAGATCAACTGAAGTTGAAGTTCTCAAGTTACAGAATGAAAGAGGACATGCTTAAAAGAACTTGGCAGATTAAAGTATTTGAATTCCAAGGAAAAATGGTACATGTGGACAATGATTATGCACCTGAATTGCTGAGGAATCAAAGGAGATATGCAAAAGGGACTCCATTCCCAGCCAAACTCAGAGTGGTTTACAAAGACGGTGGTCTATAGCTCGGCAGAGGAAGCAACGGGGAAGATGGCAGAAAGGGGGAATACAGATATCTGAAGCATCCACCTTCTCTTCTCGACCAGATCAGCCCACTAACATTGCGTCTCAGCGGAAAAACGAAGACAACAGGAGAATACAGGCTCTAATTAAAGATTCAAGGAACAGTTCCAGGCATTTCAGCACTGGGACATTTGTACATGACATTTTCTATGAAAGATATTTCCTCCAAGAATGTTAAACAATGCAGAAACTAATGCTGAGAGACAGTGCTAATTATTAATTCTGCTTCTCTACATGGTATTATTAGGGTTACTTGGGAACTTTTATAGAGTGCTACAAAAGTTTGGATTAAACGAGACCTTTGTTAAAACTATTCAAGCATTGTTCAGTGACCCAAGGGCAATAACTAAAATAAACTGAGCCATATCAAACACCTTTAGTCTGGAAAAAGGACTAAAAAGTCCGTCATAGTTTGTTCTACTTAAAGTCCAAGAAAATCTCATTACAGGGCTCCAGAAATAGCTGGAGGAGACAACAGCTAAAAAAAAAAAAAAAAAAAAAAAACACACAACATCCATCCATCCTCTAAGCAGCTTCTCCGTCAGGGTCGCAGGGGGGTGCTGGAGCCTATCCCAGCAGTCTTCGGGCAGAAGGCAGGATACACCCTGGACAGGTTGCCAGGACAGACAGACAGACAGACAGACAGACAGACAGACAGACCGACCCAGGGGCAATGTAGCATAATACGTAAGAAAATTAAGCCTTTCAACACAACTCGGGTCAGCTACATGACTTAAAGGGAAACTTTTTATTTTCTGTATCATTAAATGGCTAATATGTCAACAAATTCATGCAGAGCTGTTGGGTATGAAACAACTCTGTTCTAGAGAGACTTGGAGCCAGAACTGTTCACAATGATGATAGGAATCAGACATCTGAGGAGTTAAATGTCTAAAAGCTTCGTCCATGGAAGGTATTGAATACTTTCTTGGTTGTTTTTTCGCTTGCATGAGACACTGCATGAGCTGAAGGAGTTTCCTTAGGAGGAGTCTGCAATAATGAAATTTGCATGTTTTTATGCGTTCGACTTCATTGTCTTTTGTAAAATGATTGACTTCTGTTAAAATTAATTTTTCCAGCTACATCTTCTGCTCTTGAACAGAAGTCGCAGTATGTTGTATGTTACCATATATAAGTCATGCAAATTCCTGAAGCCCAAAAGTTTTGAAATTTGGTTGTACTTCTGCATGAAGTGCTTGAAGTGGGTCTTTCACTACTTCACTGGTCATGAGTAGGGCTGCAACTAACGATTATTTTGGCTAACGTCAATACATTTTTTGATTAGTCAAGAATTATTCCTGCCATGCCCTCTGCTTCCTGTGGGTATGGGTTTCTGTTCCTGTTTTACCTCGCCTGCTTGATAGTCTAATTAAATGTATACGTAACATTACTACATGTACTTATAATAAAAAATTTAATTAAATAAAATTAATGTGCAAAAAACTCAAAACAGCTGTTGAGCTGTAGGAGTTGTAACTGCAAGTCGAAAGCAATCTATATAATACATTGAGATATTTGGCCAACCCCATCAACTTGCTCTGAGGAAAACCATAAGCTGTGAAACATGGGAGTAATGTAACATTGCAGATTAGCTGAATTTCCCTCCAGTACTTGTTCATTATAAAGGTCTAACATTGGACACCTTTGTCGGCACTGAGAGGACAATGGTCTAAGTCTAGGCTAAAAACTTACTCGTTTAGTCAAGCCTTTGGTAATTAGTTTTCCCCGTTAGATAAAAGATGCAGATCTGGGGGTTCATGGACAAAGCATTATGGTTAACTGCGAGTGCAATTGTTCCACTGCTCTCACATGTTCACTCAGGTTTGCTGACGGTGGAGGGTCACTGACATCTCAGGGAGCACTCATGTCTGTTTCTCCCATTTAGTTAGGCTCTAATAACAATCTGCCTGAGACCAAGTTGCACTCTTAATACTATATTCTGTCATCAGTCAGTCTTTACAGAACTTTTCCCTTTTCTCTGCCAAGTTGAATAACTCCCCAACCTGTGCGGTCTGATGCTGCTGCTTCTGTTGCTTCTTCTGCCTTTAACAGATGCCCACTGTTCACCAGCCTTCTGGACTGGTTTGACCACCATTGAGCTTCATACTGTACAACGCTGCGAAAACCTCAGCTTATTAATTTTGTAACTTTTCTTGAGCATTCTTTTGTTTTCCCTTGCCTTTTGTCTCGTTTGCATTTTGTATGTCTTTCTTGGGTGATGTGTGGGGGCTATGGAGAGCAGTCCACTTTGTCATGCAACGACCACCAATGCTTAACCTATTTCACATATGGTTATCTATAGCTTCCCAATCTAGCATTGCCACCTCTATTTTAATTACAAAGGTAGAAGCAGACACCCATCAAGTAGGGGGTTTCAGGGTCATTTACACAGACAACTAGAGGGTGTGGGCTACCTAGGTGGTCTCCACTCCTGTTTTCTTCAAGAAACAAAACACTTGCCAGCAGAAATCAACAGCAGCAAAAGCCAAAACCAACAGCCACTGCCAAAACTTTAGTCAAAGATGGAATACCAGAAGCACTCATGCTGGTATTCCAAGCCTCCGCAGCAAGTCTAATTATTGCCTGATAAAGTGTGTCTTTACAGCTGACAGCATCAATTTAGCTCTGTACTCTTTCCTGCTGAACCACCTTGTGAAGAAGAAAAAGCACCTCTTGGCTGATCGTCCACATCTGGGATAAGCGATAAATTATGTTAATTTGATATTTTGCTCAACAATTCCTTTAAAAAGGTAAAGCTCACTCTCGGCCTATCTGAAACATAATTACATAATATTAGGAAAATCTATTCTGTCATGTTGAAGTGAGTGTTTCTGTAACCAAAAATGTTTTAACCCTTTCTTTCTCTCTCTGTAAATAGGTGCATGGTAATAATAAAAGCTTTTAATTCCATGGTTATTTTAATGGGAAAAATAAGTATGATTATATCAGGTTTAGGAAGATGTTCATGTTCCACATTTTATGGAGAACATTTAAGCATGGATATTGCTTTTTAGACCAAGTCTGCCAACGGGCCTGACATCAGGGTGCTGCCCTGTCCGACTGCACTAATTTTTTTTGTCCTTACTTGATTTGTTGAAAATCCTAATGCCCTATCAATACAAGTCTCACAAATTATAAAACATAAGTTCTTGAGTCTGAACATACTTTTTGAAGAAATTACTGTTTCATACTCCATAAGCCTTGTATTAGCAGGAATCAATGATAAAAGACAATACCTTGATTTCAATGTGATATTTACACTTAAACGTAAAATAATTTGCTCTGAAAAACGAATGGTGTCATCCAGGCTTGACCTCCTGTTCTTCAGAAAGGACACTAAACTACACCCTATGCTAGATCCTGGTGACCAAGATGTGAAGCAAGGGTGGCAACAGGGAGGTGGAGCGACAAACTCCATCCCTCTCTGCTCAAGAGCTCACGTGATACGGCACTGGCAGCATGAGCACCTTTAAAAGTGCAGAGAGGGAACAGAGGAGAAGGACCAGCAGCAGTGACAGACTGGAGAATAGGACTGAAAGGTCTAGTTTTGAAGCCACTGAAAAGTGGCCAGCTTTGGTTTTGGCTTTGTTTTGTTTGTTTGTTGAAGAAAAATAAAATTAACATAACTGTCAACCCTGCTTCCAGCGTCCTTCCTGAGCTCAGTTAGCCCATGCCATGCTACAACCCCATTAAACATTTAGTTCTTTAAGAAACATGGACATATCAATATTTGATCTTTGAAACAATATACACATACTATTAAAAAGAGAATACATTGTTTGAAAAGCGCATAGCTCTTTAAAAGTTTTTTTCATTAAAAACAGATCTATATAGAACCATGAGTACTTAAATGTTTTGCATGAGTAAAGTGTTCTTTTTATTGTGAAAGCATTCTTCAGTAATGTGCTATATAAGGTTCTACATAGAAACCTTTTCAAAAAGGTTTTATATAGAACCATCTACTGCACATTCTACATAATGACATTTTAGGACTGTCAGAGACTTCTTTATGCATCTTATGGTCTGCTTTTGGGCTGAACTTGCAAGGACGGCCTGACCTGGCCATGTTGGCAGCAGTTTTAAATGTTCTCCACTTGTGAATTATTTTCCAAACAGTGGAATGGCTGACTTCTAATTGTTGAGATATTTTTAAATAACTTTACAGACTCATACATCTACAACCTTCTTTCTGAAGGCCTGAAGACAGCTCTTTGGATCTTACCATGGTGATACAGCTCACTTCAACAAATCAAGAGCAAACTCAACTAAATGTCTGAGGTTTTAAGGCAGACGCTTCCAAATTCCTCTCCAACCATGTTCTAATTATTTGCAGCTGATGTGGTGCATCTGAATCAAATTTATGCATTTTAAGTAGTAACAGTCACAAGAAATTTACATTTCTATTTATTCCATTTTACAGATTTTTCAAAAACATTTCTTCAATTTTATTTGTTTAGATATATTACCTTTAGCTTTCAATATTTGTTTAGTTAAATTAGAATAAATTATCAATATTCTTAAATACTTTAAAAAAAAAAAAGACTCCATGTTTCCATGGGTGTCCATGCCACATAACTAAATGGGTACTACAGAATAAAAGGATTAAAACCTGTTGGGCCACCTTACCTCACCTTTACAGGAAATGAATAGCTCATTCCAAAATGATAACTGTTTCAGACTGGCCCAAACTGAACTTGACCTTTTAAAAAAAATTCTGAACATACACCTATTCTGAATCTACACTTGTCCATTTTATGAGGTCCAGTTATCATATAGGTGCACTTTGTAGCTCTACAATTAGAGAATGCAGTCCACCTGCATACTTTGTTAGCCTCCTGGTACCTAGCTCTTCAATGGTCAGGACATCCACAGGACCACCAAAAAGTAGTTATTTGAATGGTGGATCATCCTCAGCAATGCAGCGACACTAAAGTGGTGGCAAGATGATAGTGTATTGCACCAATACAAGTGGATTAGACAGCAATGCTGCAGTTTTTAAATACTGTTCACATCTAACACCCCTACCTCACTGGGCCAACCCTGTAGATTTAACATGAGAGACAGCAGTCAAAGTTTAAAGTTTACTTATACAGCGGTTTTTACAAAAGATGCTGTCACAAGGCAGCTTTACAGAACAATCCAGGTCCAAGCCCCCATGAGCAACGGAAAAACTCCAAGAACAAGAAGAAACCTGAAGAGCAACCAAGACTCAAAAGGGGAACCCATCATCCTCTAGTTGACACCAGATAAGAAAATAGCATTAGTAATTGTTAATGAAATAGTACTGTATGATATAATAGAGTTCATGCAGCATCATCATCAGGAGGGTCAGTTCACGCTTGGGTTGGGTGCCGGAGCCAGACAGACACACACAATCACACACTCTCACACCTAGGGGCAAAAGAACTTCAAATGAACCATAATTTCAGTGCCTTATTAGAAATAAACAATAACAGTAAACATTTTTACTATTACTGCCTTTGAACAAGACAGCCAGTTATACTTCAGTTATGAACTGGAACTGCATTAGACTCATTAGACCTTGTAATTCATTTTTGTCCATGAGTTCCTAAAAAGATTTCAAACACCATATTTGCTGTGCTGAAACATGCTATGTAGAGGACATCCTGGCCATTCCAACGAAATATCATTTGTTGGGGTGTGTCACTCGCAACAGGAGCTCTGCCTTTTCAAAATGGCTGCTAAGATGGGTGCGATTTTATGGGAGCAACATAAGTAAATAGTTGAAAAACGTACAGTGAGGAAAATAAGTATTTGAACACCCTGCGACTTTGCAAGTTCTCCCACTTAGAAATCATGGAGGGGTCTGAAATTTTCATCTTAGGTGCATGTCCACTGTGAGAGACATAATCTAAAAAAAAAAATCCGGAAATCACAGTGTATGATTTTTTAATCATTTATTTGTATGTTACTGCTGCAAATAAGTATTTGAACACCTGTGAAAATCAATGTTAATATTTGGTACAGTAGCCTTTGTTTGCAGTTAGAGGTCAAACCTTTCCTGTAGTTTTTCACCAGGTTTGCACTGCAGCAGGGATTTTGGCCCATTCGTCCACACAGATCTTCTCCAGATCAGCCAGGTTTCTGGGCTGTCGCTGAGAAACACAGAGTTTGAGCTCCCTCCAAATATTTTCTATCGGGCTAGGCCACTCCAGAACCTTGATATGCCACTTATGGTAAGGATAACTACATAATTAAACTATGTTATATTAAGTTCAGATAGAACATCAAAAAGAACCATGTATAGTCCAGCTATATTTCATGAATTATGCAAAACATTGATTCTGAATGTATCGTAATTACTTCATATTAATTTTATATATTTAGAATTTCAATAATATTTCAGCCATTTGCATACAACACAAAAGAATTGTGTATGGTGTAGTGTCAACAATGATGCACATCTTTGCATTTAAGATATTATGCAACTACTTTAGTAATCTTTTCTACTTTAGCAATCATACACAACTTTTACATTTTGGATGTATCTCAATAACTACTTAATATTAATCTTCTATATTTTGAATTACAATAACAGCTCAGCTGCATTACAGTAAAAATAACTATGGTGCAGCCCTATGGATTTTGGATGTAATGCAAAAACCGCTTTATACTAATTTTCATATATGTTGTTTTTCAATTGCAACTTCTGCATGCATACCCCTTGTACTCCTTCGATTACACATGTGTCAAGGTATGTAGCTGTTTTGTGCTAGCCTAACTTGTTTCTCAACAACGTCAACTTAGCACGAACAGCAAACGTTGGCTGGCTCGATAGGTCAATGTTGGATCACACCACCTTACTGCCATCTCACCCATCAGATCTATGTCAGAGTATATGATATCAGTATTTAACCACAAGCTAGCTGACAACTGGATTTCTTTTCTTTCGTAGTAGTTTGAGGGGTGGAGCGAGCAACTGCAGTGTGATTATCTTACACTAGACAAAACCACCCAGTTTTAGGTATGTTTAAATTGAAATCAGTGCTTTTTTTTGATCTACAGTAACATCGATTTGGCCATGCTGTGCAAGTGACTGAGCTCAAAAAACAGCTAGCGTTCTCTTACTCTCCAATACCACACACAGAATCCTTAGCATACTTTTGTTTAAATCAGTGCTGTGACTTACAAGAACTTTTGTTTGTCATGCACTGTACAGTGTCAGCACTGTAACAGCTGTATGGAGCAGACCTCTTATCGCCCAGCCTTAGAGCTACTTTGTGTTTTTCTATTTTAAAATTTCAAAAGCTGCATTACTTACAACACTAAAATCAGCTGCATTACAAAGTGTTACCAAGTTAATCCAAAGTGTGTGCATCATTACTGACAGCTGTCTGCAACAAACACAGACTATTTCACTGTTAGAGTGATGTGCAATTCTCACCACAGATCAAACTGATCAATCGTGTTGTTCATAGGTGTATAGATTCTGTGGATATGGAACTACTGACTTTTTTGGTGCAACAGACTCTACTGTTAAAGAGAACAATAAAATATGCTTTTATAAGGACAAACAATTTAGCTTGCTGTTGTCTGGCATAGACATTGTCTTTCCTCATATGACGTTTACAGATGTAGAGAAACGTGTCCAAGAATATGTATGCATTTCTCATTGTAAGACTTGCTAAAAGCACCAGAGTGAGAAACAAAAATGCGTTGGTGTAGCTTATGTAGTGTGCGTAAAACACAAACTGAGAAACAGTGCTTTCAACAGTCACAGAAGTCTGTTTAACACTGGAAAACATGTTTAAGAACTACATGTAGCTGCAGGTACACCTTTGCTGTGTAAAGGTAGCCATAGATGCATACATGCGGTGCTGGAACTTCATTACGAGTGTCCCAGAGATAGAAAATGTGAAGATGGTTGTGAAGATTTTCTCTGACATCTCACCTGGACTGACAAAATACCTTACTACAATGAACTATCAATGTTGCTCACTGGCCAGGCCCAAAAACAGGAGGTGAACGTCAATGTCAGAAAACTTATTTTTCAGTCTTCTCATCACGATCAAGTCTGTAGAGATGCAAGGGACTCTCAGCACTTAAAGCAAATAAGGGTCTGAGTCTTTAAAGACTTGACTCAACGTGCCAGAGAAGCAAGAGCTAAGCTGCGGCTGCTGGTAGATCAAGCCTGGAAAGAAGGCAAGAAAGCTTGGATTTAAAGGTGGAGATCACTGATGGCATAAGATTTTCCGCAAATAGATTATAAGAACTGTACGGAGACACTGGCATTTTACATGACTAGCTTGTGAGTCTCAGCCCTGTGAAACTAGTGCTGAAAGGGATTCCTTCCAGCTTGGTTTTACTTTAAAAGAAGAAAGGAGAGTGAAGTCCTGGACCCAACAGTTTACCTTCTGGGTTTTACAGAACATTCCGGCAGGAATGTTACACAATTTCTTTTGGAAGTTCTTAAGGAGTGTGTTGAAAAGGGGGAATTAACAAAAGCTATGAAGCAAGGCCTGATTAGAATATTAGAATAAAGATTAGCTTCATTTCGATAGTTGGCACCCAATAACATTATGCAACACTGGTTACAAGTTATTAGCATCTATATATATCAATAGATTAAAACCCTGCTTAGATGATCTCAATCTAGTTATATGAGAGGTAGACATACATCAAATAATATCTGATTTATTTTGGACGTTTTGGACTATCCAGAATTGGAAGTTCTGTTATTGTATTTTTGGATTTTTATAAAGCATTTGATACAGTGGTAGATAAATTTATTTTTGAAATGCTACTTTGGTTTTGGCTGTAATTTCTGTAAGGTTATTCAAACCTTTTACAAAGACAATACTGTTAATGTTTCCTTAACCCTACCCCTAACCCTATTTTGCACTTAATAGAGGCATTAGACAAGAATGCCCAATCGCGACTTACTTGATTCTACTAGTAGCTGAGCTTCTCAATCATTACATCAGAACACTTATAACATAGAGGGTATCATTATATCGGAAGAGGTATAATGTAATTAGTCAACTGGCAGAGACAGGCTACTAATGCCCTAAATATGCTACAATTGTTTTCAGAAGCATCAGTTTTTTTATGGGTGAATCAAAGTAAATGTGAAAAATGATATGAAATATGTAATGATTGTACATAATATACATATTACTCAGATTAATATAAATATAGTTAAAGAATCTGTTAGATATCTTGTAATATGGATCAGTAAAACACATACTTTCAGAATTGAGTATAACTTCCATAAATTGTTCCATAAAGGTAAAACCTTTTTTGGGTGTTGGCTACAAAGAAACCTGACCTTTCAAGGATATTTCAAGAGTAGTATATCCTTGTATGTTGACTGCAAAATCTCCACCACTATAGACTCAATGACATTTATGTTTATTTGGAATAATAAAACTGTCTCGTTCTGCTCTTTCTGTTGATACCCCCGTACTGTTTGTTTTATTGTGAATGCGATTTTAAAGAAAGAATGAATGAATAAATAAATTCTATTACAAAAAAAAAATCTCATTTCAGTCTCACTATCGCTCCCTGGAAACGTCACCCCATGCATTTCACCCCAGTTATCAACAATGCGTTACGGATTTTTCTAAAATGGCGACAATGTCTTCATATAATAACATAGTTCGACCGCGTACTCACCAGGCAGGAAGCCGATCAGTGTACTTGACGTTGTTTGGATCAGAAAAGAGTCTTAAAGTTCTGAATCCTGTTCTAACTATCATAACCCCAAAACCACTTAACGTCACCCTTAGATGGTGGTCATAAGTTTCGTAAATACCTATGACCGCATTATGTGTAAGGGACAATTAATCTTGCCTTATGCTGTGAAATAATCCATAGATCCATTTTGTATGGCCATCCAACCACGCTGAAGTTCAAATTATGAGCTAAACTGCAGTAGCAAGACAGCCAACGCTAACTTGCTATCTAGGTTAGCTAACGCTAGCTACCTAGTCGACCGAAGACCTTGCTTGACTTTGGCCTGGGTCTCTCCATTAGTGAATAAAAAAAGTCCTTTAGCCCCCCCCAAAAAAAACCATCACATTCACCACATACAAATACCAATCGGCCATAACCAACCGACAAACAAGGAACTACAGTATGAAATCAACATTTTTCCACCTACCTCACTGATTAACGACCCCTTTCTTGCGCGGTGCAAATGTCTATTCGAATAGACACGCAATATCCGGTTCCTTAACCTTTTAGGTGTCGGTCACAGATACACAAACCCGTTATAACAAACACAGGGCTGCTAATCAGCAGAGGGCGCCCGCGAGGGAGCCCTCAATGAATGGGAGTAAATGACGCTCAACGGCTAAAAACGAGAAGTTAAAATAGTTTCTAATGACTTATCCAGAACGTTTTTTCATTTTAGAAAGTAGAGGGATGTATTTCACTAAACAATCAAAGAACTCTTACCTTTATATTTCCTTTTTTCTACGGCAAACAGGTTTTTGTCAGTAGAAGGCGGGCATTACTGCTGAGTCTGATGATTGATTGGCCAGAGGAGCAGCTCATTGGCTGTTCGCGCTCACTGACGTCATGTACGTACATGAGGCTCCATTTTCAGCTCTAATAGCTTGAGTTTAAAAGCTGTTAAAAATATAACAGCAGTCTTTAAATATTGTATGCTATTCAGTGTTCAGGAAATGATTGTATTCTTTTAAATTAAAACTGTTGAAGCATTTCTAAACTATGATTTTGCTCAAATGCTCCTCTAGCGTTTTAGAAACCCGGAACAGTGATAATTCTCCTTACTACAAGTTCCCTGCTTTCACCATAGATATACATACCTAGATGCTGCGTTGGGTCCAGACGTGAACGTCAACGGCGCCGCCATTTTGGAGCGGTCAACATCGCTGTTGGACTGCATTCAGTACCATTACAGGGTGGCAGTTTAAGAAAGCTGCTGTTCAAAATTATACTATTTCAAGAATATTGTACCCAGAAAGCGGGATAGAATTATATATAACGAATGTTTGTGTGATGCATATTGTTTATGTGATGTGTATGCATAAATATGACCATGGTTGGTGCTGCACAAAGAACCTGCTGATGTGATTGTTTTCCAAAAAAGAGTTTTTCTTTTTATTTTTCTGGCCTAAAACAAATCAC
Source organism: Pygocentrus nattereri (assembly GCF_015220715.1). Classification (NCBI taxonomy): domain Eukaryota; kingdom Metazoa; phylum Chordata; class Actinopteri; order Characiformes; family Serrasalmidae; genus Pygocentrus; species Pygocentrus nattereri. Next base: position 24,952,570 of record NC_051218.1, on the reverse strand, counting down.
CCAGACCAAACCGTAGAGACATGAAACTTGGACCCAATCCCATTTCAGTAGCTACACTGGTCCAGTGAATTAATGGCCATGCTTCATACAGATGTCTTTTGAAGATTTATTTTCTTTCTCTCTCTTTCGTCAGCAGACACTGTGAAAACTACAAGAAAATATTGACTTATAAACTTCAAATAGTTCTTTTAAGAGTTTCCTTTAAAGTCTCTCAAGCTAGTGTCCATAGATAAAAAGGCAGAAATCCCCTTAGTCAAGTCGAGGCTTGACTTGTGCAAACAAAAATTTAACTAGAAACAATAAATATGATAAATTAAACAGACATTAGACACCGTAAACAGAGTGCAGCACCGACACAGCACTCGCTCTGGACATGAGGTAGTGGAATAAGGTGCAGAGATATTTAACATGCTGTGATCTGTGAGTCACACAGTCAGATGACCTGCATAAACACGGCAGTTACTGAGGTAGAAAAACCTGAGTAAAACAGTGAAAACACAGTGTAGCAGCAATGTTCCAGATAGTGCAAGTAGAACATCAAAAGAGTTGTGTGTGTGGAGTATGTGTGTGAGGGGGTCGGGGGTTAGCTCAGTCCTTGTGAGTTTAAAAACCTGATTGCTTGAGGAAAAAAGCTGTTGCAGAGTCTGGCAGTGGTGGCACGGATGCTCTGGATCCACATCAGTACGCATACCGGAGAAACCGATCCACAGAGGATGCCATCTCCTCTTATCTTCCTATGGGATGAGCTGAAGTACTATAAATAATCACCTATCTGTACCTGACCTCTCTAATATGCTAGTTTCTGAATACAATCAAACCCTAATGTTCAAACATTTTGTGTAAAGTGTTTCCAGATGAGCAGAGGCAGTTACTGAAGCAAAGGTGGACAAACTTCATATTAACATTCTTCATTTCACTCTATCCACAAACTTAGTGGGCTGCATGTGGGCCAAAGTTTAAATGCCATGGCAAGCTTTAAATGTGTCGGCTCACAACACATTTACAGTTGCCATAACTGTCCCCTAAATGCTCGGTCTGGCCCACATCTGTCTGCTCAGATGAAAGCCATTGTATAAATTGTATAAAAAAACTATTTGATTTCCTGTGTGAGACCAGTAACCTGACAACAAAAGTATGATCATCTTTCATTTTCATCATGGGTCTGGGGATGGTAAGCAGTGTGAGGCAAGAGGATAAGAGGTAGCAATAAGCAATGAAATGCTTTATTTATGAATAGAAAAGCCCGGCTCAAGAACTGAAAAAAAAATCACATGACATAGAGACCTAAATCTGCAACTTGGGTGAAGAAACCTGTCCAATAATATTCTTCTTCTTCTTTCGGCTGTTCCCTTTAGGGGTCGCCACAGCGGATCATCTGCCTCCATCTTGCCATATCCATTGCCTCCTCTACTTTCACACTAACCATCTCCATGTCCAGATTCACTACACCCATAAACCTTCTCTGAGGTCTACCTCTTCTCCTTCTACCCGGCAGCAACAAACTCTAGGAATTATGAGTAATGAGATGGCAAACATGTGAAAAGTCTGTATGATTCTGTATTTAAAACTATTTGAAGTCCCATAAAACAGGCAAATCAACATGTTTATCATATCCAACCAGCATAATCCTAAAGAACACTCCTTCATGTACTCATGATATGAGAAACAAGTGACATTACTTTATGAATTTGCAACAATTGGATAGCAAACTTCTGAAAAGTGTGAATTCAGCTCTATACAGACCACAATTTGAAGTCCCATAAATTAGGCAAATCAAAGTGTTATCTTATCAAACCACCATATTCCAAAAGAACACTCTCTTATGTACTCACGGGATGAGGAAGAAATGCTTTTAGTGTAGGAATTTGGAGAAATGCCATAGCAAACTTATGAAAAGTGTCCAATTGGTTAAATAAAGATGACAATTTGACGTCCCACAAAAAAGGCAAATCAGAGTGTTATGTTATCAAACCACCACATTCCCGAAGAACACTGTATCTTTTATTTATGGTAGGAGGAATAAGTGATATTACTGTCAGACAGTGCAAATTCGATTCTATATGAAAAGTGTCCAATTGGTTAAATAAAGACCACAATTTGAAGTCCCATAAAAAAGACCAATGAAAGTGTTATCATATCAGTCCATGACATTCCTGAAGAACACTGTATCTTGTACTCATGGTATGGGTATCAAGTGCTTTTACAGTTGAAATTTGGAGTAATGGGATAGCAAACTTGTGAAAAGTGTCTATTCGGTTCTATACAGATCACAATGTGAAGTCCAATAAAACAGGTAAATCAGAGTGTTATCATATCAGACCAACATATTCCTGAAAAACACTCTCTCATGTATTAATGGTATGAGGAACAAGTGATATTAAAGTAGGAATTTGGAGTAATGGGGTGGTAAAAGTTGTGAAAAGTGTGAATTCGATTCTATTTACTACTTAACAACAACACTACAGTTTGTTACTGATCAGCCTGACCACCCAGCACACTACACACTGAGCTCCACCAGCTCAGAGGACTGTATGCTGTGCACTTCATCTCTGGCTAGCCTTATTTCTAGTATATTTATATATTTATACTGTAATTGTTTTCTAAGATGTTACCTGAACATTATGCTGCTACTCTGTACCTGCACTGTACACTTTATATACAGATCACTGTTTACATCTCTTTTTTACCCATAGTTCTTACTACTTACTGTACTTTACTGCAATTAACCATGCACATTTCTGTCTATATACCTGATACACTTGAATATCTGACTATGCACTAACTGTCTATATGTCCAATACACCTATAACACTTGCCTATGCACATTTTGTCTACATTCGACACCTGTACCTACTGACCATGCACATTTTGTCTTGACTTTTACTGTCTTTTGTCTTTGCACTGTTTACTATGCATTGTTTACTATGCTATAAAGTAGCCCGATAGTGTTTCGTTATACTATACTACCCTGTATTGTATAATGACAATAAAGTTGAATTGAATTGAAAGTGTGACCACAATTTGAAGTCCCATAAAACAAGCAAATAAGAGTGTTATGATAAGAGACAACCATATTCCTGAAGAACACATTCTCAGGTATTCATGGTATGAGGAAAATTTGAAATTACAGTAGGAATTTGAAGTAAGGGGATTGCAAACTTGTGAAAAGTGTGAATTTGTTTGTGTATAGACCAAAATTTGAGGTCCCATAAAATAGACAAATCAGAGTTTTATCATATCAGACAACCATATTCCCGAAGAACACTCTCTCGTGTATTCAGGATATGAGGAACAAGTGCTTTTACAGTTGAAATTTGGAGTAATTGGATGCAAACTTGTGAAAAGTGTCTATTTGGTTCTATATAGACCACAATTTGAACTCCCATAAAACAGTTAAATCAGAGTGTTATCAAATCAGACCACCATATTCCTGAAGAAAACGCTCTCGTGTATTCATGGCATGAGGAAAAGTGATATTCCTATTGTAAAAGCATTTGGTACTCATACCATTAGTACATGATAGTGTTCTTCAGGAATCTCATGTGCTGATATAAAAACACTTTGATTGGCCTTTTTCATGGGACTTCAAACTGTGGTATATACAAAACCGAATTCACACTTTTCACAAGTTTGCCATCTGTGACGACCCCCTGTGCTCCCTTCAGGTACTAGTTTGCCAGTGCACGGGCGGAGCTAGGCCTGATTAGTCTAATTAGATCATTGAGGGCACCTGGTAAGAGGTATAGCTTAAAAGGTGGTGGATCTGTCCCTCCCAGAGGCACCTTCTTTCTTTGTGTAGGCACGGTTTATTTTCTTTTTTCAGGCTCTTTGATTTATCCGTCTTTCTCCCCCCATCCCCCCCCCCCCCCCCTTCTCGCTTTCTTCTTTTCTTTTGCCTCTACATATATCATCTACTGACACAAACATTCGTTCACGACTAACACTGCATTCATACCCTAGACATTTTTGGATAAAAGTATTCTTTGGTTTAAACTCAACCTTTTGTGTTGTGTCCCTCTTCTTATGTTGCGGGGTGTGGACGAGCCCATGCCGTAACACATCCAATTACTCCAAATTCCTAAAGTAATATCAACTCTTCCTTATACCATGAGTACAGGAGACAGTGTTCTTGTGGAATATGCTGGTCTGAGTTGAAAACACTGATTTGCCTGTTTTATGGGACTGTGGTCTATATAGAATCGATTTCACTTGTTCCTCATACCATAAGTACAAGATACAGTGTTCTTTGGGAATATGGTGGTTTGATAACACTCTGATTTGCCATTTTTATGGGACTTCAAATTGTCATCTTTATTTAACCAATTGGACACTTTTCATAAGTTTGCCATCACATTTCTCCAAATTCCTACACTAAAAGCATTTCTTCCTCATCCCGTGAGTACATAAGAGAGTGTTCTTTTGAAATATGGTGGTTTGATAAGATAACACTTTGATTTGCCTATTTTATGGGACTTCAAATTGTGATCTGTATAGAGCTGAATTCACACTTTTCACAAGTCCAAGTTTGCTATCCCATTATTCCATTATTCGTGAAGTAATATCACTTTCTCATGTATTCATGATATGAGGAAAGAGTGTTCTTCAGTAACATGGTTAGTGGTATGTATAGAATCACACAGACACTTTTCATAAGTGCGCGATCCCATTTCTCCAAATTCCTACACTAAAAGCATTTCTTCCTCATCCCGTGAGTACATAAGAGAGTGTTCTTTGGGAATATGGTGGTTTGATACAATAAAACTTTGATTTGCCTTTTTTATGGGACTTCAAATTGTGGTCTGTATAGAGCCGAATAGACACTATTCACAAGTTTGCCAACCAGTTTTTCCAAATTCCTACAATCATATGAATTGTTCCTCCATCCATCCTTCCATCCATCCATTTTCTTAGCCGCTTCTCCCTCGGAGGTGCGGGGGTGGGGGGGTCATCAGGCGGAAGGCAGGATACACCCTGGACAGGTCGCCAGTCCATCACAGGGCAGACAGGCAGATACAGACAGTCAGTGGCGGAGCCAGACTTTTATCCTTGGGGTGGCCAGAGGGTAGCCAAAGCTATTTTAGGGGGTCCACAAACAACAACAATGAATATTTAAGAAACACAATCAACTGCAATCAAAATCTGTAAATGTTGTACTTTTTCATATCAAGTACATCTTAAGCATACAGGAGATAAGCTTTGTGTATGAAATTTGCAGTTTATTAACAATGTACAAAATGTACAACATAATAAATGTAAAAACACAGATGCATGCAAATACCCACACAATTTGTTTAGAAAAAAATGATCAATAGTGGCATCTCGGCATGAACACAGTACAGACCTTATCAAGCAAGCACTAAGAATTCTGCCTAAGTGCCAAGCTACTTAATTCTCAGCTTAGAAGATAATTCTCATAATTCTACGGTTGTGGTGAGAAGTAGAAAAATGTTTCACAAAGTTATCAATGTTGAGGGCACGTGCAGGACTCTCATTTTTGGATCTTGAAATGTCTGGAATATAAATAAAATGTTCAAAGGAACAGTCAAGGGATCCATAAAATAACTGAAAACTAACTGCAGCTATCAGGCCTACCACTTGGTCCTTTTGGAGGAGCAAATGTGGTGCTGGACACAGCTGGGTAGAGGTCAGTTGCAGCTCTTGGCTCTGGATCATCTTCACCCTGGTCCGAGGCAGAGGTCTCTGTGTCCCCCCTCAATGAAGCTACATTGTAAAAGAATATTTAAAAACTAAATTAATATTCAGCCATCATTTTAAAAACACATGCTATCAGTAACCAACATTATTGAATCTTCAGAATTTCTATTTCACAAACTTAATTACTGAACTAGGGATGTGACTACCTCTGTAATTACTCTGACCTGGTGATGGCGGGCTGGGTTGTATTTGACATTGACTCTTCTGACTAATCCCAGGGTGGAAGCTGTCAGGACTGCTGATGCCAGGGTTGATTTCTGTCTTTGCCTGATCTTTGCCTGATCTGTGCCTGACTTGCTTCTCTTTACAAAGAAGTCATATATCTCCCTCTGCCTTTTCATTCTCAACTCACCCTATGCAAAAAATAAGCCTGTCTTGTTACTTCTGGCATCACTTACAATTAGGCCTGTCACGATAACAAAATTTTCAGAACGATATATTGTCCCAGAAATTATTGCGATAAACGATAATATTGTCATTTTAAAGTGCCATTATAGAATTTTTTCTTGCTTCTGGGCTCCCCAAAGGAGCTTTAAGACAATGTGCCACAATAATAATATAGTAGCATAATAATACAATTACACCATTTTAACGTGAAATGAACTTTTTTATTATTAAGAACAGACATTTGGCTTCCAATATGAAAATATTTTAATATCCCAAATAAATAAAATAAAATACAACCACACTTGGGCTCTGTGGATTCTGAGAAAATTGCACAAAATATTAAACAGACCTTTATAACAAAATAAACTCTTTAACAAAAAGTGCAAAAGAATGGCATTGCAACATTAAGTAACAACATAAATATTAAAGTAACATTTACATTAATTCAACTTTTTTAAAATCTGAACATAACACAAAGGTACTTGGAGTCTCTCTTATCTGATCATATATATATATATATATATATATATATATATATATATATATATATATACACACACACACACACACACACACACACACACACACACACACACACACACACACATATATGCTATAAATCACAGTGATACGAATCACAAATTCACAAAAAGTTTATAAATGTTTGCTTTTCGACCGTATTTAACGGCAGCATCTCTTTGGCTATATAGCGACTTATACTATCTGTGAGTGTGCGCCATTTTGCGCTATCGCGTTTGTATTTACTCTCCCGAGCAAAGGCATCCGTAATAGCCACCTGACGGGAAGACCCCTCTCCAGCTGAAGTTTTTGTTTTCAGCTCGGAAAACTGGGCTGGATGGTTGTGATTTAAATGTGACCTCAGGTTAGTTGTATTGCCAGCTTTCGTTGACACCGTTTTGAAACAAAGTCGTCATACCGGCTCATTCACATTGATGGGTTCTCCACGCTCATTTGGCTTAAAGCCAAAATACTCCCACACCGGAGCCGTGGAATGTGGCTCGGGTGCGAGAGAGCAGCACTGCGTGACTTTCTGAAATCTAACGTAGTTGCGGTTTATTCTCATGTAAACAAATTTGCGCGGAAACCCAATGGCCAATTATCGACATTGGCAAAAATGATCGCGGTTAAAAAAATTAGTCGATAATGTATCGATAAGTCGATAATGTAATTATCGCAACAGGCCTACTTACAATCCAAATATGCGAAAAGGGAAAGCTGCGTTCAGCGTTCCCATGATCAGTAAGTGACAGAAATGTCTGGTTTTAAAATAATTAACTGTACTTGAGTACAGATCTTTCAGTAACTTACTCTACTCATCACTGGTACTGTGTCACACAAACTTAAGTCGGGGGAAAGATACCACTGTAGATGTAACATTAACAGACATCCCAAGCAAAAATGAATTTCCGGGAGGTACCACAAAACTACAAAAATATAAGTCCTATCTGAACATAACTGACTTTAAACAATGAATGACTCGAACGAAACCATAAAACTTACCTCAGTCCATCAACAAGTAACTATAGGCTGCTGTTCTTCTACTTGCCGCAATATACACTGCTCAAAAAAATAAAAGGAACACTTAAACAACACAATATAACAACAAGTAAATCAAACTTCTCTGAAATCAAACTGTCCACTTAGGAAGCAACACTGATTGACAATAGATTTCACATGCTGTTGTGCAAATGGAATAGACAACAGGTGGAAATTATTGGCAATTAGCAAGACACACTCAATAAAGCAGTGGTTCTTCAGGTGGGGACTACAGACCACTTCTCAGTACCTATGCTTTCTGGCTAATGAAATCCAGGATGGCACATCAATGCGAGCTATGGCAAGAGGGTTTGCTGTGTCTGTCAGCGTAGTGTCCAGAGGCTGGAGGCGCTACCAGGAGACAGGCCAGTACACCAGGAGATGTGGAGGAGGCCGTAGGAGGGCAACAACCCAGCAGCAGGACCGCTACCTCTGCCTTTGTGCAAGGAGGAACAGGAGGAGCACTGCAAGAGCCCTGCAAAATGACCTCCAGCAGGCCACAAATGTGCATGTGTCTGCACAAATGGTTAGAAACCGACTCCATGAGGATGGTATGAGGGCCCGACGTCCACAGATGGGGGTTGTGCTCACAGCCCAACACCGTGCAGGGTGCTTGGCATTTGCCAGAGAACACCAGGATTGGCAAATTCGCCGCTGGCGCCCTGTGCTCTTCACAGATGAAAGCAGGTTCACACTGAGCACATGTGACAGCCGTGACAGAGTCTGGAGACGCTGTGGAGAGCGATCTGCTGCCTGCAACATCCTTCAGCATGACCGGTTTGGCAGTGGGTCAGTAATGGTGTGGGCTGGCATTTCTTTGGAGGGCCGCACAGCCCTCCATGTGCTCGCCAGAGGTATAGCCTGACTGCCATTAGGTACCGAGATGAGATCCTCAGACCCCTTGTGTGACCATATGCTGGTGCGGTTGGCCCTGGGTTCCTCCTAATGCAGGACAATGCTAGACCTCATGTGGCTGGAGTGTGTCAGCAGTTCCTGCAAGATGAAGGCATTGAAGCTATGGACTGACCCACCCGTTCCCCAGACCTGAATCCGATTGAGCACATCTGGGACATCATGTCGCGCTCCATCCACCAACACCAAGTTGCACCACGCTGTCCAGGAGTTGGCAGATGCTTTGGTCCAGGTCTGGGAGGAGATCCCAAGTTGCATCCACCACCTCATCAGGAGCATGCCCAGGCGTTGTTGGGAGGTCATATAGGCACGTGGAGGCCACACACAATACTGAGCCTCATTTTGACTTGTTTTAAGGACATTACATCAAAGTTGGATCAGCCTGTAGTGTTTTTTTCCACTTTAATTTTGTGTGACTCCAAATCCAGGCCTCCATTGGTTAATAAATTTGATTTCCATTGATGATTTTTGTGTGATTTTGTTGTCAGCACATTCAACTTTGTACAGAACAAAGTATTCAATGAGAATATTTCATTCATTCAGATGTAGGATGTGTTATTTGAATGTTCCCTTTATTTTTTTTGAGCAGTGTATTTCCTGAGCAGTTGACTCTCTTCTTCTCCTCCTTCAGTGGGGTGGATTACAATTCTGTGATACATAGTGCCAACTACTGCACAGGAGGGGCCTAGCAGTCAACAGGTTTTACCAATTACAAAATACACCAGGCTCTTTTCTACAAGACACGCGGTGCTGTGACATGTCAGTCATCTGGGGTGGCACCTGGGGGATCCAATCAGATTTCAGGGGGAGTCCAGTGCCATCCCCGGCCCCTGCTTTGGCGCTGCCCATGCAGACAGTCACTCACACACTCACACCCAGATACAAATTAGCATGTCCAATCAGCCTGACTGCATGTCTTTGGACTGTGGGAGGAAACCGGAGAACCTGGAGGAAACCCACGCAGACACGGGGAGAACACACAGAGAGGACCCCGGTCAGGGAATCGAACCCAGGCCCTCCTCGTTGTAAGGCAATGAACTGTTCCTCATACCATGAATACATGAGAGTAGGGCTGAAACGATTATTCGAGTAACTCGAATAATTCGATTACAAAAAATGTTTGAGGCAAATTCTTTGCCTTGAGGCTTCATTTAATTCATGTCACCAAAGTCCATCTGGTATCACTCCCGCTTTGTAGACTACTGCGCAGCTCCCGTATCATTGTTTTGCATGGACTGTTATAACTGATGCACTTTTCAAAGATTTATAAGGTGGCGCGATTTATTTTGCTCTGTGTGATAATTGCGGAATATAAAGATACCGGTGTGCGTAAAATGCCGAAAATGTCTAAAGTGTGGGACCATTTTACGCTGCGCAAAGCGGACAATGTAGTGCAGTGTGTACACTGCAAAACGGCCTGCCATAGTAGTATTTCGTCAATGCTGCAGCACCTGAACCAAAAGCATCCTCACGTGAACTGCACTTCTCCAGGTGGACTCTACAGCGTATGTTTACAATTGCTAACTGATATGAACACTAGCGCTTGGTAGAACTTACAGTATTTGTAATTATTTGTTAGGCATAATCTAAAGTAGCAAGACAGCAAATGCACCAAGATCTCACTCATGTAATTTATATCTCCTCATCTCTCCTTCCCGCGCGAACACACACACTCACTTTTTTAAGCTTTGATCTAATAAAAGTATTGAGTTTAAATAAAAACCTTTTGTGAGGAATAAAAGCCAATTGCTTGCTCATTTTAAGAGACATTTCATGTTGCTTAACACACTATCGATATAGGTGTTTAAAATCACAAAAGTGTGATTTATCCGATTACTCAATTAATCAATGAAAAAATTCACAGAATACTCGATTCCAAAAAATATTCGATAGTGGCAGCCCTACATGAGTGTTCTTCAAGGATATGGTGGTCTGATATGATAACACTCTGATTTACCTGTTTTATGGGACCTAACATTGTGGTCTAAATTTAAATGAATTCAAACTTTTCACAAGTTTGCCATCCCATTACTCCAAATTCCTACTGTAAAAGCACTTGGTACTCATACCATGAGTACATGATACAGTGTTCTCCGGGAATGTCATGGTCTGATATAAAAACACTTGGATTGGCCTTTTTTATGGGGTTTCAAATTGTGGTTTATAGACACGTTTACCATCCCATTTCTCTGATTTGGTCTGTTATGATAAGACTGATTTACCTTTTTTATGGGACGTTGAATTTGTGGTGTGTATAGAACCAAATAGACACTTTTCACAAGTTTGCTATCCCATTACTGCAAATTCCTACAGTAAAAGCACTTGGAACTCATACCATGAGTACAAGATACAGTGTTCTTCGGGACTATGGTGGTTTGATAAGATAACACTCTGATTTGCCTTTTTTATGGGACTTCAAATTGTGGTCTGTATAGAGCCGTAAACTGTAAAGTTTGCCATCCAGTTACTCCAGATTCATACGGTATTATCACCTGTTCCTTATACAATGAGTACAGGAGAGAGTGTTCTTGAGGAATATGCTGGTCTTTGATAACACTCTGATTTGCCTGTTTTATTTATCAAATAATGGTATATACAGACACTTTTCACACGTTTGCCATCCCATTACTCCAGATTCCTATAGTAATATCACTTTTTCCTCATACCATGAATACATGAGAGAGTGTTTTTTCAGGAATATTGTGGTCTGATATGATAACACTTTGGTTTGCCTATTTTATGGGACTTCAAATTGTGGTCTGTATAGAGCCAAATACACACTACTCACATGTTTGCCATCCAGTTACTACAAATTCCTATAGTAAAATCACCTCTTCCTTATAGTATGAGTACAGGAGAGAGGATTTTTGAGGAACATGATGGTCTTTGTTGATAACACTTTCATTTGCCTTTTTTATGGGACTCCAAATTGTGATCTAAACAGAATCGAATTCGCACTTTTCACAATTTTCTATACCATTATTCCAAATTCCTACTGTAATATAACTTGTTCCTCATATGAATACATGAGAGAGGATTCTTTGGGACTATGGTGGTCTGATATGATAACACTGATTTGCCTGTTTTATGGGACTTCAAATTGTGGTCTATACAGAAATGAATTCACACTTTTCACAAGTTTGCCGTCCTACTACTCCAAATTCCTAGAGTTATATCACCTGTTCCTTATAACATGATTACAGGATACAGTGTTCTTCAGGAATATTGTGGTATGATATATGATAGCACCCTGATTTACCTGTTTTATGGGAGTTCAAATTGAGGTCTGTATAGAACTGAATAGACACTTTTCACAAGTTTGCTCTCCCTTTACTCCAAATTCCTACAGTAAAAGCACTTGGTTCTCATACCATGAGTACATGATACAATGTTCTTCATGAATGTCATGTACTGATATGATAACATGTTGGCCTTTTTTATGGGACTTCAAATTGTGGTCTATACAAAACCGAATTCACACTTTTCACAAGTTTGCAATCCTATTACTCCAAATTTCTACAGGAATATCACTTGTTCCTCATACCATGAAGATATGAGAGAGTGTTCTTCAGGAATATGGTGGTCTGATAATGATAAAACTCTCATAAAAAATTGTATGTATAAAACGACGGTTTCATTATTGGACAGGTTTAGAGGTATAAAGTTGATGAGCCACACCATGAAGGTATGGGAAAGCGTTGTTGAAGCAAGGCTAAGGCGAGAGGTTCAAATCAGTGAGCAGCGGTTTGATTTCATGCCCAGAAAGAGTACAACAGATGCAATTTTTGCATTGAGAGTGTTGGTAGAGAAGTACAGAGAAGGTCAGAAGGAGCTGCATTGTGTCTTTGTGGATCTAGAGAAGGCATATGATAGGGTGCCAAGACAGGAACTGTGGTACTGTATGTGGAAGTCAGGTGTAGCTGAAAAGTATGTTTGGGTGGTGCAGGACATGTATGAGGATAGTGAGACAGTGGTGAGGTGTGCAGTTGGAGTGGCAAATGGTTTCAAGGTGAAGGTAGGGTTACATCAAGGATCAGCTTTGAGCCCCTTCTTGTTTGCAATGGTGATGGACAGGTTGACAGATGAGGTCAGGCAGGAGGCTCCATGGACCATGATGTTTGCAGATGACATTGTAATCTGTGGTGAGAGTAGAGAGCAGGTGGAAGAGAATCTGGAGAGGTGGAGGTTTGCACTGGAGAGGAATGAAGGTCAGTAGAGATCAGACGGAATACATGTGTGTGAATGAGAGGGAGGCAGGTGGAAAGGTGAAGATGCAAGGAGTAGAGGTCGTAAAGGTGGATGACTTCAAATATCTTTGGTCAACCATCCAGAGCAATGGACAGTGTAGAAAAGAGGTGAAGAAGAGGGTGCAGGCAGGATGGAGTGGGTGGAGACGGGTGTCAGGGCTGATGCGTGACAGAAGGATAGCAGCAAGAGTGAAAGGGAAGGTTTACAAGACAGTAGTGCGTCCTGCTATGATGTATGGTTTGGAGACTGTGGCCCTGTCTAAAAGACAGGAGGCTGAGCTGGAGGTGGCGGAGATGAAGATGCTGAGATTTTCGTTGGGAGTGACAAGGATGGACAGGATTAGAAATGAGCAGATCAGAGGGACAGTGAAGGTGGAGCAGGTTGAGATGGTTTGGACATGTGTTGAGGAGGAATAGTGGATATATTGGGCAAAGAATGTTGGAATCACTTGGTCCTCATACCATGAGTACATGGTACAGTGTTCTTCAGGAATATGGTGGTCTGATTTGATAACACTCTGATTTGCCTTTTTCAAGGAAATTCACATGAAATTGTGGTCTATACAGAAATGAATTCACACTTTTCACAAGTTTGCCAAACCATTACTCCAAATTGCCTACAGTAATATCACTTGTTCCTCATACCATGAGAGACTGTACTTTAGGAATATGATGGTCAGATATGATAACACTTTGATTTGCCCGTTTCATTGGACTTCAAATAGTGGTATATATAGAATCCTCATACCATGAATACACAAGAGAGTTCTTGAGGTATATGCTGGTCTGACTTGATAACACCTTGATTTGCCTGTTTTATGGGACTCCAAATTGTGATCTATACAGAACCAATTCACACTTTCACAAGTTTGCCATCCCCAAATTCCTATGGTAATATCAGTTGTTCCTCACACCATGAATACATGAAAGACTGTTCCAGAATATGGTGGTCTGCTATGATAACACTCTGAATTACCTGTTTTATTGGACTTCACATTGTGGTCTGTGTAGAACCGAATAGACACTTTTCGCAAGTTTGCTATCCCATTACTCCCAATTTCAACTGTAAAAGTACTTGTTCCTCATATACTGAATACATGAGAGAATGTTCTTTGGGAATATGGTTGTCTGATATGATAAAATGGACAAATCGGTGTGTTATGGGACCTCAAATTTTGGTCTATACACATTCACACTTTTCACAAGTTTGCCATTCCATTACTCCAATTTCCTACAGTAATATCATCTGTTCCTTATACTATGAGGTGGTCTGATAACACTCGAGTTTAAAAGCTCTTAAAATATAACAGCGATGTTAAAATGTTTGATATTCAGTATACAGGAAATGGATGTACTCTTTTCCATTAAAAATGTTTAAGCATTTATAAACTAATTTTGCTCCATATCAACTCATTCATTTTGGACTCACTCAAGTACGAAGCCCCGCTGGTAAAATCCTGTGTAAATAAAAATAATGTCTGGCCACGACTTAGGCGTTCCCACGCCTTACTAATGTGTTCTTTCTTTAAGCATTCAAATAAGTTTGAGCTCAACCACACCACCTGGGGAGTTTCACCCCAAGAAATATACTACCAATACCACACAGGTACGTTCAGAGATACCCAGAGACGTGAGCTGTAGTTCAGTGTAACATTTACTTAAAGTGCAGGAGGACAAATGCAGATCGAACAATAAAATTAAACTTTAGTAACAACTGGGGTTTAAAAATGTCAAGGAGAGTTAAATGCCCGTTCATACCATGACCCCTAAAACCAATAACCCTAGGATATACTGGCCATGCAATTTCTCTTACAGTAGTTAGAGTTTATCAGTAACTTTTATATATTTATAAAAAAAATATAAACCCCACAAAATATCACTACAGGTAAAGCAGCAGCAGACTTTGGGGAAGGCGCTGCTTGGCACCACCTAGGCTGTCCCAATGGTGAGACACCAACAGAGAACCTATTTAAAAAAGACACTTTAATTACAATAAAATGAGACGCTATAAAAATAGAATAAGGAAGGACTTAGCCCCCCAACTAATGAGCAAACGTACCTTCAGGCTGGGATTACCAGTACAACTTGCTTGGATGCAATGCTTCCAGTGTCTGGAGTAGTAAACACCGAAGTTTTGTGCCCGAAATCTAAAAATCACAATCTTTATTTAAAACCAAACCTAAGCATGCACGCTACATTAGGAAAATAAGTGTTTTCACTTATTTTCCTGATGTAGCGTGCATGCTTAGGTTTGTTACCTGCCTTACGATGCCGTCTCCCCAAACCCACCCGTTATCAGGCACGCCAACAGTACACACCTACGTGAGAGCCATCGGCCATTACTCTCCATTATATGATAAAAATGCAAACACATTAAGCGTTATATTGTTCCAAGCGCATACCCGGCGGCCAATATGGCCCACGTCCACGTAAACCACAGCTTTACACGCGATGTTCTGGGCTGAGGCTGATGCTATCAGTTAATGGCGTGGTGAATCCAAGGAGTGAGAGACACCCCTTTTTCTAGCAGAATTCCCTGTGTAGCAATGCATTCACGTCACTTTAAAATTATCTTAATTCTTACCAACACAAAAAAAAAAAAAAAAAAAAAAGGCACTGAAACACCCAGCAGCAAGTCCTGCAGTCATCGTGCCCAACCAACAAGGAAGCCTGAGCTTAACCCAAGTCATGCTCACCATGCCTAAATACTGGCACTAAATGACCAAACACCCAACGTGACAGGGAGGGGAGGGGGAGCTGCTCCTCAACTACGGTGGCCGCGCAAGCCCAAAAATGAAAGCTCAGTGACAGCTCTGCTGTTACACTAAGTCATGGCCAGGCATTAAATTCTCGTTCCCATGCGTTAATAAGGCGCTATTTTTATTTAAAGCTCAGTGACAGCTCTGCCTGTTACACTAAGTCATGGCCAGGCATTAAATTCTCGTTCCCATGCGTTAATAAGGCGCTATTTTTATTTATACAGGATGTCATCAGTGGGGTGCTGTACTCGGGAGCGCCCTCTAGTGTTTGAGAAAACCAGAATATATTGCAGAGTGGTAATTCTCTCTACAAGTTCTCTGATAATAAGTACTTCCGTTTTTTGTGAAAACGGCCTATTGGATTTTTTTGTTTAACCACACTTTCTTCTAATTAGTTTATGTGTTGAAACGCTCATAATTTATTTTTATTCTGTGATGTTATTAAAAACTAAAGTAGCAAAGTCGAAAAAGCGAAACATTTACTTGAATGTAATTTGTTACTTTCCACCTCTGGATGTGATTGGAGAAAGAGCATTTCTTAATTTGGCATTGAATTGCACTGTGTTTGAGCACCAAAGTTCGTAAATAACCAGAAACAATCACAAACCGCATCACTATGTCAGTTAATAAACTGTGCAATGTCACCATTTTTTTCATTCAAATTTTGTTCATAATACCTTAAAAATATTAAATCATGGGTCTAGGACTAAGTGCATACAGGTATCTTGGGCTGCAACTGGATGATAGTTTGGACTGGTCAGCCAACACAGACATCCTGTACAGGAAGGGTCAAAGTAGGCTTTACTTCCTGAGGAGGCTGAGGTCCTTTAACATCTGCAGGAAGCTTCTGCAGATGGTATATCAGACCATGGTTGCCAGCTGTCTTTTTTATACTGTGGTGTGCTGGGGAGGAAGCATAAAAAGGAGAGACGAGATGCGACTGGTCAAGCTGGTCAGGCGAGCGGGGTCAGTGGTTGGTGTGGAACTTGACTCTGTGGTCAAGGTGGCTGAGAGAAGGACAGTACACAAACTGCTGACCATTATGGAGGATGATGGCCACCCACTGCACACAATCATCATGGACAGGAGGAGCATGTTTAGTGGCAGGTTGCTGTCACAGAACTGCTCAACCGACAGATTCAGGAGGTCCTTTGTCCCCAGAGCCATCAGGCTGTTCAACTCTTCCCAGGGGGACCAGCAGGGGGGGGGGGGGATTATGCCAGTCACAACTACATATGTGTACATATTTCTATATTGTGGTCTATTTACACAAAGTTAGGTTAGTTCCATCATTTTGGTAGATGTATGTGCTCCCAAATTTTTTTACGCTGCTGTGCTGACCTTTAACCATGTGCTTGCAATGGGTTGGTATGACCAACAGGTCAAAACAAGCTCAGAACAAAGTGACTGCTGTGCCCTGATTGGTGTTCTTGCTTTGCGCTTTTTTTGTTTTGATATGTTACATTTTTGTACACACAAAAACCAAAAGGAACGACAGAACTACTTAAGTACAGTAACGAATTACATTTACTTAGTTACTGTCCACCACTGGATATCACAGACTGTTGTATTTATTTATTTATTTTTGCATATATGCCTTTAGATAGAATCTGGTTTATTTATTCTTGTTATATGTTTACACCCGTTTACGGTTACTGCATAGTGTTGTGTGTCTGCCGCTGGCTGCTAAATTTCCTTCGGGATCAATAAAGTATCTATCTATGTATCTATCTATCTATGACTATTGAAATAAGCATCATTTTGCTCCTAACTTTCAAATCAATTACTTAAGGATTGTAAATGTGAGATTACTTTTTTTAAATTTCTTTACATAGTCGTCGTGCTCATTGTTTCGGGCATTTTAATAATATGGTCTTAATCGAACTCTTACTTTGAAATGTGTAACCAAACGTCACCGGACTGAATCACCAGAGAACTTGTTTCTTGTATCACTATGCTCGATTACTTCCCCTCCTGCTTTCTCGTATGGGTGTATCATGTCTAGCTAGCCATGCTTGCATGAAGGTCAGATTAGGAAATACTAAGATATTACCTTAAATAAATTTATAACCTGCTGTAGACGGGTACAATGGATACTCAAGGAGACAAGACGGATCCCCAGCTGCAGCAGTTTATCGAGATTGAGTCTCAAAAACAGCGATTTCAGCAGTTAGTTCACCAGATGACGGAGGTGTGCTGGGTAAGTAGATAAGATAAGATGCGTTTATTGCCATTGCACAGTGTACAACGAAATTGAGCAGCAATCCAATGGCACTTCCTACATACAAAACAATTTAAACATAAGGCTAAAATATCTAAACATTAGGCTAAAATATATAAAGTGCAGATTTAAGGGGAAAAAACAAATATAAAGAAAAAAAGGATTATAAAACTATATTCTATACAGTTTTAAAACAGTCAATAGACAGGTGAGGTAGCAGTTGTAGTTGCACATACCTTGGACAGCTTGTAGCATTATATAATATTGCACATCTAAGAATTATTGCACAGAAAGAATACAGATTGCACTGTCGAGAACAAATGAATAATAAATAGAACAGAGGTGGAGTGGAACAGTGTAAAGTGTCCTTTGAAATCAGTGCCAGTAAAGAGCAGTAGTGGTGTTCAGCCGGTTCTACTGAGCACAGTGTTCTATAGAAAGTCTTTGTCAGTAGTTTAAGGAATTGACTATAGTGGCTGTAACATTTAAATACTTGTGTCAAGCCGTATATCAAACATGCAGATTATTTTTATTCTACTGAAGTTCACAATGTGGTTACAGATAAACACACCAAAAGTGCCGCCGTGGTAGACTCATTTTAGGATGCATTGGGGGTAGCGGTGGTTGTCGTAAAAGATGTGGACAAAAAGATTTGCGTAGATTTTTCTAAAACCCGAAAGTTCAACTCGCGCAGGCAACTATGTGCATGCCAGCTACAGGTAATATACCAGAAGCAACTACACAGAGAGCTCATAAGCAATTCCAGAGATTATACTGTAAACCTAGATGTGCAAGCCCTTTCAAGTGAATGGGGCGAAAAGGGTTACAGCTTCGCTCTGCCTGGGGCAACAGCGGGGAATTGCTGTCTGAAACCTCAAAACGCTGCCTGCTCATACAGTATTCTGAGGCAGGAAAGCACCGAGTCATGTCCGAATCCACTATTTATATAAAACGCTGCCTGCTATGGTTCGTCAGTTCATCCGTTTTTGAAGGCAGTGTAGGTGTACCCTTCGCTGCTTTACATATCCCATAATCCTTTGTGTCCGCCCCGGTTCACCAGTAGGAGTCGGAATCTCTGCGTGCCGGGTGACGGAGGGAAGTGGCCGCTGCTGTGGCAGCAGGAAACAGTCACTTCGCAGCTACTTTTATTAGCGGTTGCTACTGAGCAACCACTTAACCGTCACTTTTATTAGCGTCTGCAAATTCACCGCCAGTGCTCTGTTCATTTTAAATTTACATTTCAAATAAAAGAATCTAAGCCAAAACACATTACAAACACAAAAATGCATTTCAGTATATATAGTAATGTTAATAATATTAGTAAATATATTTTAAAATGCACTTATGCTAACATTTATGGAGAAATATTACACACAGAAATGTACTATAGAAAACAACATGTATGTAAATGTCGTTGTATGTAAATACATTTGAAAATGTTTGAGAATTGCCAAAATGCAAATTTTGCCTCAAATTTTGTTAAACCTGACAGGCAAGGATACTTAAACATTGTACTGATGTTCTGTTTTGTATGCTTATTGCAAATCAATTACATTGTATTCAAATAATATTAAAGGACAAATTTAACATGTGTATGGAAATAATACTGAAAGCTTTTTCATTTTACTGTAGAAATTGCAAGATTACATGATTGTGTAATGAACATTTGTGAAATGAAGACAATCCCTGTCTTATAAAGACTCATTTATTTTCCTACTTTTTTTTTGTTTCTATAATTGTTTTGGTAATATTTTGGTGAAAATAAATGACATTTAATAACATTAATAAACAATGAGCATCAGCATCAACATTATTTAGACCATGTTTACAGAGTATTTAACACTTGTATTAAATTATGTTAGTATAAACTAAATATAGAACACTTGAATTATATTTATTCTGTCTATGACAATTTTTACTTTATTTTTTACTTTTATTTTTTCCTGTTTATATCTTTGGATTTGTTGTTTGTCAATTACTAAATACAATTGTGTATATACATAAAACTTAGTTTAAGAACTATAACACAAATTCAGCCTTTCCTTACTTTCCTTGCAATGTCGTTTTACAGGCATCATTAAAATAAAAATTTTAAATAAATTTTAAACCGTTAAAATTTTCATTTCATTCTCAGTCTCAGACTTTTTGAGAATGGTGCTTCTGACCCCCACCACCACCACTTAAAAAAAATAAAAAGAATATAGTGCAGGATAATTAGTCAAATGCAACATGGAAAAAGGGGGAAAAAGTCCTTCCATCAACTGAACAACCTTCACAGGACGAAGTAAATTTAAATGACCACATTAGTACTAATTTACACATGGTGGAGAAGTGGCCACAAAGTAGCAGTCGTTAATAAAAGTGGTCATGCAGCAGCTTTGAAGTGGCTGTTTCCTACTGCCACGAGTGTCTACTTCCGCCCATCACCTGGCACACACCACTGAGGTTTGGTTAGAAAAAATTGCAGAAAAGACCAGTACTGACACACAGGACTTCTAAGACAATGACATCTAAGACTGTATCATGGCATTGAGACAGCTGCCTTCAGTTTTGGACTCAAGCCATGAGTGGTTAAGAAAACAGACTAATGTCACTAAAGTCCCAAATGAATGGGGCAATATTAAGAGCAAAATCATAATCAGGCATAAAACATTTAATACTCTTGTTATATTTTTGATAATTTTTGATCTTGAGTTATATATACATTAATACATGAATGATTTTTCTTTGCTTTATAAGACTTGCCTGTGGGTGCCCTCTGGCATTTTGCATTCATATTTTTGATGTAACAGTATTTTCGATGTAACGGCCAGGCTCTTGTTAAACTGGCTCTGGGCAAAAGCAGCAGCCTGTGAAGAAAGACTGGACAGCGGGTTGCTCAAAATACTTAAAAGACCCTAACAATTACAAACATGGCCACAACTTTGCTGTAATCATTAAGTAGGGGAATGGCTGCTCTTGTGTGGTTTGATGCCAGATAAGTACACAGCTGTATCTGTCAGTATTCCACCATGGAGATTTTTTTATTATTATTTATTTATTTTATTGTTTTGTTTTTAGGGATAAGGACAAGAAGTGTTCCAAGCAATAAAAATTACTACACATCAGGCCATGTAGTGGAGTGCATTTTGATAGGAGGGTGGAAACTATGATAGAAAAGTTGGAAGTAAAACAAAATAAATTGGTTGGTTTTAAAACAGAATATCACAAGAAATGCAACAGGTATCCCTATGCGGAGTCTACGCACATATAGCAAGCATACATTCTCCTAAATCAGTGCGATAAAACACGAAATATTATATGCACAAAACTGTAAGATACATATTAATTAAAGGAACTTATATATACACACACAAAAGCCATAGAGAGAAAATATGTGATTGCAAAACTTGGCTGAAACAAGTTGAAAAGGAGGGAAAGTGAGGGGATTATATTATTTGCAGTGTTGTGTGAGATAAGTACTTCATTTCTTCTTTAAAAACATTAAGTACACAGTCTTGCATCATTGCCTTTTTGTCTATTTTTAATGTTTGTTTTTAAATTTCATGATCCAGCTGCTGGTAGATTCAGCTGGATGCTGAAAACTATATAAGGAATTTTCCAAATGAAGAAAATGTCTAGGATTTTTTGAACCAAGGCTACTGAAAAAGTTGACCGTCACTGTTCAGTTCTATAAAGTACATTGACCTGCCCATTAAATACACCTCCTTGTTTCTGCACTTTTTATCCATTTGATCAGGTTCATTCACCATATAGTTATACAGTCTAGTCCATCTGTTGCCATGTAGGGGTGTAAGAAAATATTTATACACTCTAGTGTTGCAATATTATGTTTTGTGATACTGCATCGATTACAAAAAAAAATACAGTATCGTTTTTTTTTCATTGATCGTTTCCATGCAGTTCCATGCAGTGTGCAAATTACCCTCTGGAATTCACAGGGTCACATGTTGGCTTGCTAATCCTGCATTGGTTAGCTGCTAACTCATAGTAGTGCTGATGCTAACTTCAGTGGCAGCAAAGGTTTGGTTTAACAGTTCTTCTTACGGAAACGCTCTTTCCTAGTAATTAGTAATGCAGTCTTCAGCATATTAACTGAGATCTTATGTCTCCACTTTTGTCTTCAGCTTGAGAAATGAGTAACAGTTCATTCTTTTCACCAATCTCCTTGGAAACTGCCAAGTTTTCAGCTTTACAAATATATTACAGCATATTGTAAAGCTTTTCAAAGTTATACCAGACATAGTTGCTAGGCTATGAAGGACCAACTGGGTTTGCTACAGAGCCATGCTGAGACAGACCAGTGCAGCATCTCTAGTTAGTCACTCAAGAGGTTAATCAGGAGGTCTCCTAACCCCCAGGATGCCCTGTAAATTGGTTACATCCTCCTTTGTAGGAACTAAGGCTTAGCATCAGAGCTCCAATCCCAGGTTTTTTCTACCAAGGCTAATGGGCTTGTTGTTGGGTAGTGGACAGTTGCCTGAGCTTCAAAGTTTAGATTGCTGTTTCTTTTCTACCAGTTGGCCAAGAGCATACATCAAAGATGAAAAATTAAACTTTTTGGAGTTGACTTCCTTCTACTGATTTCCCACTAGTTCTGAAAGGAGGAATAAGTAGAACATTTCTAAAACAAGAATTGAAAGACTGCTATCTGGCTATAAAAAGCTCTGTCTGCTAAAGAGAATATTACAAATACTGACTTAATAGGTTCTCTATAACTTTTGCACATGCCACAGTTGCTATTTTATCTTTTTTGGATTTTATCAAAAATAAAGAAACAGCACATTCATAGTTGCAGACAAATGTCATTTTTAAAATGTTTAGGCAGCAGTTGTGTTTAATTCTTTTCAATAGTTTATTAAAAAGAAAAGGAAGGGTTGTGACTGAGAAGCTTGGAAATGTCTGAATATGTGGACATAAAAGAACTGGATCAGTTCTAGCTTCCAGCATTTGTTAAAATAAGTTATGTTCTATCAACAACATGATGTGAAAACACTATAGTGGGTGCCAGGTTTTATGTGGTATTGTGTTCTGTGTTAAAACTATATGTTGTATAGTCATTTATTAAGTATTTTATTAACCTGGGCATAAGGCTTATCTGTTAATAATCATGCTGTTTAATAAGAATCTAGCTATTGTGAGTTTTTACAATTCCAGTAATTCGTTCTAATTCCAGTAATACTTTTTTTCTGTCTAGGAGAAATGCATGGATAAGCCTGGTCCAAAGCTTGATTCAAGGACGGAAGTCTGTTTTATAAATTGTGTTGAACGTTTCATTGACACAAGTCAGTTCATCCTCAACAGACTTGAGCAAACTCAGAGGACAAGAGGCTCCTTCTCAGAGACCATAGCAGACTAAATGGAACCTGAATAAAACAAGAAATCATCTGTTCCCTGTCATTAAATAAAGAAAAACATTGATTCCCCCCAAAGTGCCTCATTGTCATCTCACATCAAGTTCAGGAGAACACAATCTGAGTCAGTGATATGGACATGAGGTTTTACAGGTGCTAACTGGTAATTGATTGCCAGAAAAGGGAAATCTGCTGTACTTCATACTTTTAAAGTTCTTCCAAAGATCTGGAACCACATTGGATTTGCCATCTATATAATTTGCATTGCATGCAGATGAGCAGGCTCATAGTGTGCCATAAGGTGAAGCTGTTGTTTAAATGTGCATATGCAATAAAGTTGAAATCGATCTGACTTGTATGTTGTGTAAAAAAATTGCTATAACTTTTTCTTTATTTAAAATTATTAAAAATAGCAGCACATAACTTTTTTTCCCTTCTCAGTTGAGTTGAGTTTTCTCAATGTAGAAAATATTTTTTTCTAAATCACTGCACAGCATTTCAAATTCAGCTCATGAAATTCATATACAAACTTTTGAAATATTGTATCAGAAAATAATACTCAGGTAAAGAAGATGAGTAAAAATGAGGGAAGTGAGGATTGGGTCAATCATTTATAAATTGTGTTGGGATCTGCAGTGCTATTATGATTGTAGCCATGAAGAGGTAAGGCTCGAGACAAGGTCATAGAGCTGACCTTAGTAGTAACAGAACACATGCAGCCCAATGTCATGGACAGGTATTAGAGGCTCAAGCCCAGATGCTGTAATGAGACTGCTTTAGGGTTGCCAGATTATTTTTGTGGTTTCTTGCTCAAAATTTCCCAAAACCACCTAAAAGGACACAAAAATAAACAGTCTACCGTCACTTCTACCATAATATGAAATAATATGGAATGTCAATGTAATAAAAGCATCTGGGTACATTAAACTCTTAAACTCCAAAATGCACTTTGTCATATTCTTCATAACTTTTATATTTCATAAGCTACATTAAAAAAGTGTGTGTCATATGAGTGCTGTAACTTGTCTTCTTTCCAGTCAAATAGAGGGGTAATGTAATTTTAGCTGAACTCACAAACTCCACAAATCTGGGCTATAAACTATACACAGATGCTATCTCTTCAGTGATATACTCTGTAAAAATTATTTTTATAAAATAATACAAAGCGCTAAAATATACTAAATATACTAAAATATACCCAGGAGAATAAGGTTGTGCGCTGCTGTCTTGACTTACAAAATGTGCAGACACTTAAGTCGTCACTAGATGGCACTGTTGTAGTTTTTGTTTTATTTTTATTAATATCACTGCTTCTAAGAACCAAAACCTTTTACGTTTATATATATATATATATATATATATATATATATATATATATATATATATATATATGCGTGTGTGTGTGTGTGTGTGTACACATTGTTGTAAGATTAAAAAGAATTCTGTACAAATACTGTATAAAGAATAAAATTCAATTTCTGGCAAGTTATTGGACGATTTTCTTATTCCTTTAGATCGACATATCTTGATTGAAAAGGAATAATTTTATGGCTGATATTATTTCCATTTACACTTACATTGAATTTCCCCGGTGAGCTAATAAAACTTTGTTTTCTACCTAGTCAGCGTGCCTGGCGAAAGGCGGACGTGGAGGTTCACCATCACGTCACTTTCACTACCGCTTGTATTAGGGACCGGAGTTCTGAGGAACACTGTGTCCCCAATTCCAGGACGGTGTCCTTCGGAGACTATATTTGAAAGCCAATTACGTCACAGTGGCGCGACTAGGCTGTCCCATTTCACAGGCTCCTTAATATGTGGCCAGGTAATGCATGCTTTTTTTCTATGGCAACGAAGGATTCAACGTTGCCATAGAAAATAAAGCCATGTTGCCATGTTCGCCAACCAACATATCCCGAGGTTCATTGCGTGCAAGGATTCGAGAACATGGCGTCCTCAACAGAGAAGCGAACGACGGCTGAACAGTACACGTATTGGGTTTAAACTGAGGTGAATGGCTAACGATCCAAATGAAAAAAATCATCAGCAACCCGCAGTGAACCATCTTCAGCTCTAATAAATGAAAAAATGAGCAACTAATATCCAAGTTTCTGCTGCTACGCAAACAGAAAATCCCCAATGGGCCAGACCGTCTCTTTTTGGTTCAGCCTTTGCGGGTTTACCCTTACAAAAAAGATGTTTATTCAAGTGTGCTATCAGTATACTTATTTTAAACTAAAAATTAATGAGTATTCTTTTAGTTTACTTTTAACGTACTAAGGGATATACTAAACACAATCATACTTGGCTTAAACTGGCAAGTATACTGAAAAGTCTTAGTACATTTGGCCTATACTTGTGCTTTTTCATTGTGATAGCCTTAAGAATAGTACAATTATGTGTTCTTGCCTTAAAAATTATACTTGGCTTGTATTTTGGAACTGAACCTGGCCTTTATGTACAGTGTTATTAATCAACACAAACCAATACAGAAACAAATAAACATATGGCTGATTTTATTGACAATACTCTTCCAAGGTGTGACAATATTGGACAATATTGTAAAAGGCTTAATTCACACTGACTGACGTTATATTTCATTAACACATACAGACATATGTGCATGCATATATATATATATATATACACATACACATTGCTGCTGTATCTCTAAAGTGGTAACTTTCCAGAGCAAAAACACTTAATTTACTGTTAATGTAAGAAAATGGAACCGGACTTTTTTCTGACTCTTTTTGTACCGTTTCTTTTGGTTAGTTCATCATAAAATTTACACATGTAAATGGCAACAGGCATGTTCAAATTGTGTCATCAAACAACAACATATCTCCGTGTATGTCATTTTTGAGTTTTTACTGATTTATATGCATTTAATCTCATCACAAAATATCACGTCATGCAGAAAAAGGAGCAAGTCTCTTTAAGTAATACATAAATAACTGACTACAATGTTTGAATTCTGACTTTTCAAACGCAGCCAGGGTCCTCTGACGCAGCCAGGGTCCTCACTAAAACTAGAAAATTTCATCATATCAGTCCAGTGCTATCATCACTTCATTGGCTGCCTGTAAAATTCCATATTGATTATAAAATTCTTTTATTGACATATAAAGCCCTACATGGGCTCGCTCCTGAGTACCTGCAAGACCCTATTTCCCATTACGAGCAATCGCAACTACTCAGATCCCAGAGTGCTGGCTTATTAATAGTTCCTAGAATTCATAAGGCTGCAGCTGGGGGAAGAACCTTTTCTTATTCAGATTCAGATTCCTTTATTGATCCCAGGGGGAGATTGCAGTTGTTACAGTTGCAGCCATTTATGTAAAAATAAAACTTTACTAATAATTTAAGACAATATAGAGAATTTACAGTATGTACACCAGATTTAAGTACTTAAGAATATAGTAAGGTGGCGGTGATTGTGCTAGTAATATGAAACATCAGGTATAAAGCAGTTACAATTATTTAAATTATTTAAATTAAGTTAGTGTCCCTCTGAGTTATTGCACACACAATTGTTATTATTGCACATATGAACCGTTTCATATTGAGTTTTGTGAATCACACACTGAGGGAGGAGTTATAGAGTTTGATGGCCACAGGTAAGAATGACTTCCTGTGGCGCTCTGTGGTGCATTTTGGTAGAGTGAGTCTTGAGCTGAATGAGCTCTTGTGTCTCATCACCGTGTCGTAGAGTGGGTGGGAGCCATTGTTCATAATGGCCTGCAGTTTAGACAGCGTCCTCCTCTCCGACACTGCCTTCAGCGAGTCCAGCTCCACACCCACAACATCGCCGGCCATGCGGATCAATTTGTTGAGTCTGTTGGCATCTGCCACCCTCAGCCTGCTTCCCCAGCATGCAACAGCATAGAGGATAAATATAAATAACTCTATAATGATCTTCCAGAAAATGTTCGGGACTCAGACAGTCTCAATCTTTAAAGCTAGGCTGAAAACTCAGTTGTGCAGTTTAGCTTTCGGTAGTAAATGTTCCCCCTTAGATAAAGGCAGCAGATACAGGGGTCCATGGACACAGGGAATTATAGTAAACTGAGACGCTGGTGCTGTTGTCCTGCTGCTCGCACACGGTCACTCAGGTTTGTGGATGGTGGAGCGGAGGAATGCCAAACTGTTTCAGAGTGCTCTCGTGTCTGTGTGTCCTTCTGGTTCTCTCCTTTTAGTTAAGCTGTCATAGTCAGATCTGCCAGAGTCATTAGCCACACTCTGGAAATGTTTACATCCCCTGTTTTACGTATAAACAGACAGAATAAAACAAATTCCATCTCCCTGCCTTTTTTCCGAGTATACGACCACCCACATGTCCAGCCGGACACTGAAGGACGACTGACTGTCGAGCCCTCCTGCAACCCACTTCAGACCAGCTGCCCACGCCCCAGCTACCGTCACCTACCTTGGACTAGCTGCCCACCCTACACTGATGTTTTCATAGACTCCTAGCTATTACTACTACTAATACTACTGCTATTAATATTAGTAGTATAACCACTTGTAGGTAGTTTGACCAGAGGAGGATGGGTCCCTCCTGGTGAGCCTGGTCCCTCCCAAGGTTTCTTCCTCAGTTCTGAGGGAGTTTTTCTTGGCCACTGTTGCCCCTGGCTTGCCCACCGGGGTTTTTTTACATTCTTGTTAAAACTTTGTCTTTTCTAGAATCCTGTGAAGCTGCTCTGTGACAACATCCGTTGTAAAAAGCGCTATACAAATAAATTTGATTTGATATGGCCCAGTTCATGTCAATTTGGCAAAGGTGTAATGTACAATCTATCAACTGTTTCAATAACAACACAATTCATTGTTATCATATCTGGCCATATAGCAGATATGATTTTATATATATATATATACATATATATATACATATATATATATATATATATATATATATATATATATATATAAATAGATAGATAGATAGATAGATAGATAGATAGATAGATAGATAGATAGATAGATAGATAGACAGATAGATAGTTTCCAGTCTTCCCCATGTCATGTTCCAAAGTACTTTGTACATTTATTTGTTGGTCTTTACACAAATGCCTGCTAGATTTAGCAAAGTACCTCAACTAAAAAACAGAAATGTTTGGTATACAGTGGGGCAAATAAGTATTTAGTCAGCCACTGATTGTGCAAGTTCTCCTACTTAGAAAGATGATAGAGGTCTTTTATTTATCATAGGTACACTTCAACTATGAGAGACAATATGAGAAAAAAAATACGATACAGGGCCCTGTTCATTCTTCCCTTAACACGGATCAGTCGTCCTGTCCCCTTTGCAGAAACAGCCCCAAAGCATGATGTTTCCACCCCCATGCTTCACAGAAGGTATGGTGTTCTTGGGATGCAACTCAGCATTCTTCTTCCTCCAAAAACGACGAGTTGAGTTTTTACCAAAAAGTTCTATTTTGGTTTCATCTGACCACATGATATTCTCCCAATCCTCTTCTGGATCATTCATATGCTCTCTGGCAAACTTCAGACAGGCCTGGACATGCTTAAGCAGGGGGACACGCCTGGCACTGCAGGACTTGAGTCCCTCTCAGCATAGAGTGTTACTGATGGTAGCCTTTGTTACTTTGGTCCCAGCTCTCTGCAGGTCATTCATTAGGTACCTCCATGTAGTTCTGGGATTTTTGTTCACCGTTCTCATGATCATTTTGAACCCACGGGATGAGATCTTGTGTGGGCCCCAGATCAAGGGAGATTATCAGTGGTCTTGTGTGTCTTCCATTTTCATACAATTGCTCCCACAGTTGATTTATTCACACCAACCTGCTTGCCTATTGTAGATTCACTCTTCCCAGCCTGGTGCAGGTCTACAATTTTCTTCCTGGTGTCCTTCAACAGCTCTTTGGTCTTGGCTGTGGTTGAGTTCGGAGTCTAACTGTTTAAGGCTGTGGACAGGTGTCTTTTATACAGATAATGAGGTCAAACAGGTGCCATTAATACAGGTAACGAGTGGAGGACAGAAGAGCTTCTTAAAGAAGAAGTTAGAAGTCTGTGAGAGCCAGAAATCTTGCTTGTTTGTGGGTGACCAAATAATTATTTTCCACCATAATTTACAAATAAATTCTTTAAAAATCCTACAATGTGATTTCCTGGATTTTTTTTTTCATATTGTCTCTCATAGTTGAAGTGTACCTATGATGAAAATTACAGACCTCTCTCATCTTCCTAAGTAGAAGAACTTGCACAATCAGTGGCTGGCTAAATACTTTTTGCCCCACTGTATGCACAATATGCTGGCCTTTGATGTGCACACATTTGTTTAAAAATGAATGTCATTAATTAAACACAATGTACCATCCTTCAAGTATACAGCACTGTTGTATCTTTAGTCTGTCATATTTTTGACTGTGATACAAAACTCGATCAACCAAAAAATGGTTGTAAGAAGCAGTTCCTTAAATATCCACGTAACTTGGCAATGGCAAGCCTATATGAAGTTAAGATATTTTTTCACAATGGAGGATGCCCAAAACCCTTCACACTTTCATTTAGTACTTCACATTTTTCTGTTCTTCGCTTATTAAAATAAAGCTCTTCAACAAATGACTGAACCTTTACACTTGTGATAGTATGTTTGACCTTTTCTGGCAATTCTCTCCACAACAGAAATGTTTTTGCTATTTGTGAAGGGAGGTAGTGTGTTCCATGAAAATATTTCTGTAGAGTGCCCATACTGGATTCAAATGCAAAGGCTAACGTAGCCCATAATGGTCCCCAGTGTTTCATGCTTTGTGTGATGTGTGAGTAAGTGTATGTTGAAAGGCATGTGGTCTTTCCCCAGCAGTCATCGGGGCAGAAGGCAGGATACACCCTGGACAGGTCGCCAGTCCATTGCAACCAAGAATTATGATATAAAGCTGGTGATATAAAGCCTAACTTAAAGTTCCACCTTAAATAGTGAGGCAACCTCACGTACCAGAACATCAGCGTATTACTAGCGATTTTTATGCGTGTTATGAAGGAAATGAACATAAAACATTATTACAATGGTTCTCTTACAATACAACGGCTTTTTAACAGAGAAATACTTACATTTATGTGTCTCTGTGGTCGCTTGTGCAGCCATATTGTCGATGAGTCGCAGGGCATTCTGGGAATTTTCTCATAACACTCCGTGTAGCTCTCTTCGCAACAACACGAACACAGGTTGGTTCTTTGGAACAGGCGTTTATTTCTTGGGCACGTCTTGTCACTCTGTCACACTGTGAGAACTATATATTTAAATTAATATAGTACAAAAATACATAAATAAACCGTACAATACACCGTTTATAGACAAATATGAAATGGCGCTTAGCATTAGCATGATACAAAAACTTTCTACGAGTAGAACAAATACCTCGTTGGCCGCTTGTTGTGAAAAGAGGTTCTTGACTCTTTGAAAGTGTTCCAAAAGTCTCTTAGATAGTCCGTTTTGGCCTCTGGCATCCAAATTAAGACGTTAAAAAATACAATATAACAGAGCCTCGTGAGAGACGTTCGCTAGTCTGCAGTCTATGAGAACAAAGAACAAACCCACTCCCAATTCTGAGTTTTGGTAAACACAGCACATTCTCGCGAGATGTATGAAATCTTACTTGCTGTATTTTAACTGTGACAAATAACTTTACTTCAAATCACAGACATTTTAACCTTAAACAGATTATTCATTTATCACAAGAATTTATAGAACTGTTTATGACTATTAATTATGTATTATGAACACAGAGCATTTACACAACATTACCCCAAACAGGTGCACCTTCATTCTGTACACCAAGGGTTTGGAGTCCAGATCACCTTTGTCCCACCAGAGAAATCTTAGGTAATCTCGATGTTCCCTTACAACATGAAACTGGTGGAACATCCTTTCAACATCACACATTATGGCTATTGGGCCTTTCCTAAATCGGCATAACACTCCCACTAATGTGTTAGTCAGGTCTGGACCTGTCAAGAGGTGATCATTTAGAGAGGTTTCTTGGAAGCGTGCGGAAAAATCAAAGACCACACAGATTTTTCCTGGTTTGTGGGGATGGTATACTCCGTGATGTGGAATGTACCATGCTGGTAGGTTATTGAGTTCGGGCTGTGGAACCTTCTCAGCGTCTCCTCGGATTATAATGTCATTCATGAACTGGACATAATCCTTGTAATACTGCTCATTTCTCCTCAGTCGTCGTTCTAATGAGGTAAGCCTATGAACTGCGCATTGTTTGTTGTCTGGGAGATTAGGTTCATCCGTCTTGAAAGGAAGTGGGAGTTCATAGTGACCATCATCTTTCTGCTTTATGCCTTTCTTTACTTTAGACAAGAAGAGAAGGTCTTCTTGAGAGACCAGATTGCTATCTGTGATGTGCTCTGTAAAATCGGATTCAAGATCCTTGATTATGTCTGTTGGGATGATCTCTTTTACATGAGTTTTGCACACAAAGTGTATTTCTCTCCTTAGCTCAACTGATGGTTGTACTGCAGGTGTTACTTGTCTCACTATGGTTTTATGACTAGTTCCCATTGCATCACTGTAGGAACCCACTGGATCACTCTGCGTGTCTAAAAGGGCATAGACTAGGGCTTCTTGTTCAGGCTGTTTTATGGATGATACCCAGACGGGTATGACCGAAGACGTTTGTGTGCTTAGGCCATCTTGCGAGACTGTGTTGGAAGTTGCTATTGCGACAATCTCTTTGGGTTCTACTTTGTCCTTGTCATCTCCTTTATGAGGTATAGACCTTTGGTGTTCCTTAAACTTGTCATCGTGCAAACATGTTGGGTGTCTTTTCTGACACCTTTCACATGTGCTCTTGTTATCGCACCTTCTTGAATGGTGACCAGTCCTCAAACATCCAAAACAAAGCTTCTCCTCACTTACAAACTTGATGCGATCTTGAACTGTCCTTTCACTGAACCTTCTGCACTTGGCAAGGACATGTCCCATTCCCTTGCAAAAAATGCACAATGGAATGTTGCTCTGCTTTGTGTTTGTGGAAAGTGTCTTTGCTTGAATGGTTTGGTTTCTTGGATGCTTTGGTTTCTCATTTTCCATATTCTTTAGCGCTTGTACTGAAGATACTGGATCACAAGCAAGATCTGCTTCCTTTGATAGGAAATCTACAAACTCTTTGAATGGTGGATATCCAGCGTTGACTTGTCTGGCTTCCATCACCTTGCGGTTCCATCTGGATACCAACCAATCCGGCAATTTCAGAAGAATTTTTTGACTCTCGTTGCAGTCATTCAGAACTTCTAACGTCTTAAGGTGGGGCATTGCAGCCTCGCAGCTCTTGAGGAAATTTGCAAAGTCCCTTAGTTCACAGCCATATTTAGAGCTTATCCTTGGCCATTCATGCAGCTTATCTCTGAAGGACTTCCCAATTATGTATGGGTCTCTAAAACGTTTTTCCAGCAGCTGCCAGGCCGAGTCGTATGCTGCTTCAGTGCCCAGTAGGAAAAATCCTTCAACAGCTTTCTTTGCAGTGCCACCTAAGTACTTTCTAAGGTAATACAGTTTTTCATTCTTTGGAATGTTTTTCCTGTCTACTAATGTTTCGAAGGACAATTGCCAGTCTTTGAATTTCAAGGGATCTCCTGTGAACAATGCAGGCTCTGGCATTGGGAGATGATTAGCGCTTATAGCTTCCGTTAGGGCACTGACCAAATCAGAGCTGTTCTGCACACAAGGCACAGGTACTGAAGCTGGTGGCGCTTGAGGTACCAGCTGCGAACTTTGAGGGGTAGTAGCTTGACTTGCAACTGGTAGGGGGTGAGGGATGAATAAGGGACTTGAGGCGTGAAGGATTTGGGTTGTGACTGGCAGAGACTGGGAAATTGAAGGGGAATTTGAAGCATGGCTAGCTTGGGGTTGTGCTGCCATATCGCTATGATGCAGCAGAGCCATTTCTTCAAGATTTTCTTCGACTTGATCGTAGATCTTTACTCGAGCCCGTGCGGCATTAAGTTTCTTTAATTCTTCTAAGTGTTCAAGCTTTCTACGCCTTTCTTGTATTGCTTGTTGCCTAGATTCTCAAATTCAAATTGTGCCAGCCATTGTGTATTTTCTACCTCTAGCTTTTGAAGTTCTGTAACTTCCTTCTCTTGTTCAGCCAACACTGCCAAAACTTCTTGGGATGCGGCAGCTTCAGCTGCAGCCTCCCTCTTTTTTACTGAGTGTATGCTTGAACAGAAAGAACTACATTTTGATTGATAAGAGGCTCCTTCCGTGTTCTTAATCAGATCAGTCAATTCAGCTTCAGAGGCTCCATCTGTCAATACTTCTTTGCCTATTCTTGCTTGACATCTCCATTTCTCAAAAATTATTCTGTACCGACGTTGTATACTCTTTAGCCTTTCTTCTTGAAGTTCTCTGCCCTTTTCTGTCAAGGTTCGAGCTCTTTCACTTCTTCGTAGCAATTCTACGTTTTCTGCAAGTTCTGAATCTGTAGTTTTAGATTGAGCAAATGATTTAGCATTTTTATGGGAGGTCTCATTGCTTGGGTCAGACATCTTAAGATGAATGGATATGAGATGTATGTAACCACTGAGTTTGAACTGGACTTCTATTAGGTTATACGTGAATGTAATATTTTTGCAAACTTGCACATACAGATCAAGATAACTGTATCAGCAATTAACCTTCATCTACTCGGAACAAACCTTCAGTTGACTTCAATTTAAACAAAACAAAGGAACATAAAGTATAAACCTTAACTGCAAGAAAAATAAATAAATAATAACAACAACACATAGATAGGCAGTAAATCACTTAGTTCTGTTCTAAGTAAATCACTTAGTTCTGTTCTAAGAAAGTTTTTACATCAGTGTAGTTACTCTTTAAACCTTAGTTAACTTGCCCTTTAATATAACAACCACAGCACCAGCACATTACATTTGTTCCCATGGGTGTAGGCTAAGCACGGTATATAAGGTTGATAAACTTGACTTTCAGTTGCAATTCTCAAGTTAAACAGCTTCTCACACCACCTTAACTTGACGGTTGTGGCAGAGCACCTCCTGAATAGCTTGAAAGGTTGCGTCTTCAACACAGTCTGATCGCCGTTGTTTACAACCACTATGCCGACCGTGAGCTATGGTCCTTACTTGTCTGTCGTGCTGGATTTTCGTCGCGCTGTTACCAGCTGCGGTATCGTCGCCTCTCCTACCACTGTTGACCAGGCGAGTTCTCACTGTAGCTCTCTTCGCAAAAACACGAACACAGGTTGGTTCTTTGGAACAGGCGTTTATTTCTTGGGCACGTCTTGTCACTCTGTCACACTGTGAGAACTATATATTTAAATGAATATAGTACAAAAATACATAAATAAACTGTACAATACACCGTTTATAGACAAATATGAAATGGCGCTTAGCATTAGCATGATACAAAAACTTTCTACGAGTAGAACAAATACCTCGTTGGCCGCTTGTTGTGAAAAGAGGTTCTTGACTCTTTGAAAGTGTTCCGAAAGTCTCTTAGATAGTCCGTTTTGGCCTCTGGCATCCAAATTAAGACGTTAAAAAATACAATATAACAGAGCCTCGTGAGAGACGTTCGCTAGTCTGCAGTCTATGAGAACAAAGAACAAACCCACCCCCAATTCTGAGTTTCGGTAAACACAGCACATTCTCGCGAGATGTATGAAATTTTACTTGCTGTATTTTAACTGTGACAAATAACTTTACCTCAAATCACAGACATTTTAACCTTAAACAGATTATTCATTTATCACAAGAATTTATAGAAATGTTTATGACTATTAATTATGTATTATGAACACAGAGCATTTACACAACTCTTACACTCCGTTTGTACTGCGCCTCTGAAAAATCTCCATTTGAAGGGCCATGTAGCCCTAACACTTCACCCTACCCCTCCATCTCAACAACAATCAGGACCTACACCCTACCTCTACACATAAACGCGCAAAACAGAGGGGTAGAGCTAAGTGTTAGTGGCAAGGGGTGAAATGGGATTGGGCCCAAGACACACATTGTGTTAATATTCAGGAATTAATCCATTTATCATTTGGAAGTGAATAAGCTTCATTAAAGGAGATGGCCCTTTGACTCCAAATACTGGCTCATTATCTGAAGCTGACATTGCATGACTGAAATGATCTCTTTCATTTCAAAGTGGGGATTCAGGTTGATCGTATGAATAGGACTTACCACCTTTATGATAACGAAACTGACAACCATAAAAACCATTGAACTGCTTTGTGTTACAAAGCAATGGACAAGCCATCGAATCAGAGCTACAAACCAGCACAAACACTTTAGAAACATGACAGTTTCCCTGTATGCCTTGCCAATCAACACCTTCACTCTCTAATAATGAGGCTTCTTTAACAAATTGTGTTAGTAATGTTAACATGGATGGTTTATTTGGTCCAAATCATAACGCTGACATCAAAAAGTGCTGTTTCCTCACTTCTGGTTTTAGTTCAATTACTTGACACTTAATTGGGCAAATGCTGCATTTAGAACTTTTGAAAACTGGTGTGCCATCACAATTCCAAATTAGCATCAAGTCATCTTTTCCAAGAACTCCATCATCACATAACTTTTTACACATAACTCGCCAGACTGTACGTCAAGTTCTAGTTTTTTCATCAAGACACCATGTTATTGCAGAAGTTACTTAATCTGTGCATACAGGGGCAACACAAGAAAACAGAAGCCATTCTTTGGGTCTGCATTGGCTTCAAATACTGATTTACAAGAGTCACATTGAGAGGCTCTAATGGCAATGTATTTTAAACAGCTTTCAAAATATAAGGGAACTTCCTTTCCACTTTCTCCTTTTGAAAGGGGTGCACCAGGATGCGAGGGCATGTCAGCAGTATCTGCTCTATCTTCACTAACCCATTGAGAGAAAGAGACAGAACCCAAAGATGTAAAAATGTGAGCAGCTACAGAACAAAGCAGGAATATCAGTCCAATATGTTGTTTTTTACAAAGTGTAATTTTCTAGAAATGCTTGCTCTGTGTTATCACAAAACTGGTTATATTTTCATTGTATTCGACAAAGATGCAAATCCAAAAGAAAGAGTAGCTAGCTATATATGTACCCATGTGTTTAGCTTTGGAGTCTTGGGTTATATAATTACCCAGGCATGCTATGAGTCCAAATAGTGACAAAATATCCTTATTACTTTGTGCTCTCCTGGGCTGGTAATAGAGAATGCTGGGCTCATATTGCATCCAGGTAACTATACAACCCAAGACGCTATCAAACTTCAGTTCTGCTTTAAACAAGCTATTATCTATTTCCTACATGTGTCCACACAGTGCAGGAGTGATAGCACATTGCTGTACAGCAATATGAAACCAATGACTTTTGTCTGACTTCAAAATTCAGAATTTTAGGAGTTCGGTAGAGAAACTGAATTCCATGTTTACAGATGCTGTCATTTTGAAATAGTCTGATTTTCAGAAAATGCTTCACTACTACCTGCGTCTTCAGCTCTATATCCCACAACAATGAAATAAAGCATTATGTAAGGATGACAACTCTAAACAAATGTTTGCTAGGCAATGCACTGTGGTCTCCCCAGTTGATCTAGGCACAGCACATATCTGTGTCTGCTGAAGAAAGGTAAACAGCTTCTACAGTCAGCCCATTGCTATATTATATTGTTTATGAACTATTACACTTAACTCTTAACACCATGTCACTGAACCATTTCCACACACCACTGAAAATTGAGATGTGTTTTCTCTACCAGTATTGCCCTTCATCAAGTCTTCACTGTCCAAATCGTTTCCAGCTTCACTCCTGGTAGCATCAAGCATTCTCTCTTCAGAATCTGAAAGGTCTTCCTCATTCTACTGGTTAACATGGGAAAAAGATGACTTGAAAGAATATGAATGAATTAAAAGGACAGGTATTTATTTAATCCAAGGTGTAAAAAAAAAACTGATGTATAATTGTGTATTTACCTCTTGAATGTCAGCACCAAACAGGCTAGTTCTGCAGGAGTTTTCATTGTCCATTTCATCTTCTTTGTCTTCACTGTTGGTTGCATTACTCTTGTTATCTTTTGTGTTTGTTTGGTCATCTTCATTGTCGTTCTAAATGTTCACAAAGGAAAGAGAATGAAAAACTGAACTGATAGCAAAATATCAGTGAATTTCTGCAGGCTATTTGTGCAGGTCACAGCGATCCACAAACTACATGTAATATCTTATGTGTAATGTTGGCATTTTGGTGTGAGAGTGGCACTGGAATTAAGGTCATAGGTTTAAGAGAGTTGACAGGATTCATCCTCCAAGGAACACGACTGTGCTTACCAAATCTTATGGCAATTGGCCCAGCATATTTCAAGATTTGTTGCCTTAGAGCAATGAGATGCATGGAAAGAAATAACAATGCCAGTAGACAAACTGCTATTTTGTATTTACCTCTTGAATGACAGTACCCAACAGGCTAGTTGTGGAGGACTTTTCACTGTCCACTTCATCATCATCAGCTTCACTGTTGGAGGCATTACTCAGGTCATCTTCTGTGTTTGTTTGGTCATCTTCATTGTTGATCTAAAGGTTCACAAGGGAAAAAAATTAATAACTGAATGAATGGCAGAATATCAGTGAACTTGTGCAGGCCCTCTGCTGCCCCTGGCTTGGTGCATGTAAGGAGAAAGTGAGTAGTGGGAGAATGGAGTCTGTTATTTGACAACCATATGTGCCACCACTGTGGGGAGTAAAATGCAAATACTACAGCAATATACTAACTACATGTAATATCTGACAAATTCTGACATTTTGGCATGGGGCTGGCACTGGACTTAAGATCATAAAGTGCTGTGAAAAAGTATTTGCCCCCACTCAAATTCAATATTTCAGATCATCCTACAAATTTTAATGTAAGATAAAGACAACACAAGTAAGCACATAACAGCTTTTAAATGATCATTCCATTTATTGATTTATTCAAAACCTATATCACCCATGTGAAAAAAGTTACCCACCGCAAGCCTAATAATCAGTTTTGCCACTCTTGGCTACTGCATATAACTGTAATCAAACAGTTGTGATAACTTACGGCGAGTCTTTTACATCACTGTGGAGGAATTTTGGCGCACACTTCTTTGCATTCAAGTGGGACAAATAAGAAAAAATACAAGAAATTGGGAAGGGGCAAATACTTTTTCACAGCACTGTAAGTTCAACACACTTGACATGGTCATCCTCCGAGGTGTGTTCATCAAATTTTATGCAATTGGCCCTGCATATTTTCTTATTTGTTGCCTTGAAGCAATGAGTTGGATAAAATAATGCTAGTAGACAAACTGCAATTGTGTATTTACACTATACTGCCAAAAGTATTCGCTCATCTGCCTACACACATATGAACTTGAGTTACATCCCATTCTTAATTCGTAGAGTTTAATATGATGTCAGCCCACCCTTTGCAACTGTAACAGCTTCAACACTTCTGGGAAGTGTTCTCATGGTCTGCTGAAGCATTAGGAGTTCCTTTAACTGGAGCTAAGAGGCCAAGCCCAACTCCTGAAAAACAACCCCACACCATAATCCCCGTTTCACTTTGCACAATGCAGTCAGACAAGTACCCTTCTCCTGGCAACTGCCAAACCCAGACTCGTCCATCGGATTGCCAGATGGAGAAGCATGATTCGTCACTTCACGGAACAAGTCTCACTGTCCATTTCATCATTATCATCTTCACTGTTGGATGCATTACTCAAGTCATCTTCTTTGCTTATTCAGTCATCCTCACTGTCATTCTAAATGGGAAAATGTGAATGGTGACATGTCAAGGAACATTTAAAAAATAATTTTTTTTTTTTACCACATTTAATAGACTTTAAAGCTGGTCAATGTTTGGATTAAAGTGTTAATCACTAATGGGTGACAGACATTGTTTATATGCAGGATAAGTGAATGAGTAATATGTGATAAGTGAAACAGTAAAAATAAGGTAAAAGTTTATTTGACTTGACAAATGTACATAAATGTATAGTACAGTATCAAAGAACATGAGTAATTTACTGTTGTAATAAGATAAATGATGCTGTCTATCCTTCCTGGATCGGGGATCTTCAGAGCTAAGTTGTCGGAAGCAATATGCTCCTGGTAGGGTCTCCCAGGGCAAACAGGTCTGGAGTGAAGGCCCAGACTAACACGATCCAAACCACACCATGCACGACATACACAAAAAATTGTGTACCCTGCCCGGGAAAGGGTCACCGGGACCTACCCCTGGAGCCAGGCCTGGGGGTGGTGTTCCACGGTAAGCGCCTGGCGGCCGGACAGCCCACGTAACCCGGCTGGGCTCAGCCCAAAGAGGCAACGTGGGGAGGCCATGTGGGCCCACCACCCAAGGTCCTGCATGGGGGAGTGGTGCAGTGCCGTATTGGCAGTGGGAGATTACAGGGAAGCCCTTGGTGGCCTAGGCCCCTGCAGCAGAAACCTTTGGTAACATGGAATGTAACCTCACTGGGGGGAAGGAGACAGAACTTGTGCAGGAGGTTGAGAGGTACCAACTAGATAAAGTTGGGCTCACCTCCACCCAAAGTGTCGGCTCTGGAACCAAACTCCTGGATAGAGGTTGGTCTCTCTCCTACTCAGGGGTGAGAGGCGCTGGGCGGATGTGGGGATACTCATGAGTCCCCAGCTGGTGACCAGGCAGTTGGAGTTTGTCCCGGTGAATGAGAGGATCGTCTCAATGCGAATTAAAATCGCAGTGAGGAAAATTTTGACTGTTGTCTGTGCTTATGCCCCAAACAACAGGTCAGAGTATTCAGCCTTCTTGGAGTGAGTGGGCGGGCTTCATAGTCTTACGGGGAGACTTCAATGCTCACATTGGCAATGACTGGGAGACCTGGAGAGGCGTGATTGGGAAGAACGGCCTGCCCGATCAAAGCCCGAATGGTGAATTGTTATTGGACTTCTGTGCCAGGCATGGATTGTCCATAATGAAAACCAAGTTCGAACACAAGAATGTTCATAAGTGTACATGGTACCAGAGCTTCTTGGGTCAAAGGTCAATGATCGACTTTGTTGTCATTTCATCTGATTTGGGACCATATGTTCTGGACACTAGGGTGAAGAGAGGTGCTGAGCTGTCAACTGATCACCATCTGGTGGCGAGTTGGATCAGATGGCAGGGAAGACTGATGGTTAGACCCGGTAGGCCCAAGGGAATAGTGAAGGTGTGCTGGGAAGGACTGTTGGATGACCCTGTTCGGAATGATTTCAACTCCCACCTCCAGGAGAGCTTTTCTCATGTCCCGGAGGAGCAAGGGGACATGGAGTCTGAATGGACCCTGTTCAAAACCTCCATTGTGGAAGCTGCCAGGCATAACTGTGGCCAAAAGCTTGTGGGTGCCTGTCGGGGCGGTAACCCAAGAACCTCCTGGTGGACACCGGTGGTGAGGGAGGCCGTCAAGCTGAAGAAAGAGGTCTTTAGGGACTGGTTGGCCCGAAGGACTCCCGATTCAGCAGATAGGTACTGACAGGCTAAAAAGGTGGCAGCTGCAATGGTAGCAGAAGCAAAATCCAGGGCATGGGAGGAGTTTGGTGAGGCCATGGAAAAAGACTTTCATTCGGCCTCAAAGATGTTCTGGACTGTCCGGCGACTCAGGAGCGGTCAGGGTGGCTGATCCCAAGCTGTATTCGGCAAGAGTACTCTGACTTCAAATGAGGATATTGTCAGTCGGTGGAAGGAGCACTTTGAGGAACTACTTATTCCCTCACAGGAGTCAGGGCCAGAGGCTCCTGGGGTGTTCCATTTCCCTGAAAGGAGGTCACTAAGGTAGTTGGTAAGCTGGGGTGGATGAGGCAGCAGGGGTGGATGAGATTCGTCCAGAGATGCTTAAGGCTCTGGATATTGCTGCGCTGTCGTGGCTAACACGCCTCTGCAATATTGCATGGACCTCGGGAATAGTACCCTTGGACTGGCAGACCGGTGTGGTGGTCCCTATTTTTAAAAGGGGGGATCGGAGGGTGTGTGCCAACTATCAGGGTATCACACTGCTCAGCCTCCCTGGGAAAGTCTATGCAAAGGTACTGGAAAGGAGACTCTGACTGATAGTTGAACCTCAGATTGAGGAGGAGCAATGTGGATTTCGTCCCGGCCGTGGAACAATGGACCAGCTTTTTTAGCCCAAAAAAGATGGCATGCCCACTCCAGGTAAGGGGAAAGGACTTGCGCCAGGTGGAGGAGTTTAAGTATCTTGGAGTCTTGTTCATGAGTGACAGGAAAAGGGATGGTGAGATCGGCCGCAGGCTGGGACTCTCTGTTTACCGGTCAATCTACATCCCGACCCTCACTTATGGTCATGAGCTGTGGGTAATGACCGAAAGAACAAGATCGCGAATACAAGTGGTGGAAATGAGCTTTCTTCGTCGAATGGCGGGCTACATGCTATTTGATAGAGTGAGGAGCTCGGTCATCTGGGAGGAGCTCAGAGTAGAGCCGCTACTCCTCTGCATTTAGAGGAGCCAGCTGAGGTGGTTCAGGCATCTGATCTGGATGCCCCCTGGATGCCTCCCAGTGGGGGTGTTCCAGGCATGGCTTACTGGGACAAGACCCCGGGGTCATCTTAGGACCCGCTGGAGGGATTATATCTCCAAGTTGG
Organism: Pygocentrus nattereri; assembly: GCF_015220715.1. Lineage (NCBI taxonomy): Eukaryota > Metazoa > Chordata > Actinopteri > Characiformes > Serrasalmidae > Pygocentrus > Pygocentrus nattereri. The sequence goes on along the minus strand of NC_051218.1, from coordinate 24,910,795 downwards.
CCTGGGAGCGGGTCCCCGGGAATGAGCTGGCGGAAGTTCCGGAGGACAGGGGCATCTGGCATTCTCTGCTCTCTCAACTGCTACCGCGACCCTATCTGGACTATCGGTCAATGATGATGTTGATGATGATGCTGTCTATGAGGCCTGGGCGACGTACACAAAATTAAGTATCACAACATGACTGAGTGAATATCTCAACATCGATATTGTGATGATATTGTAAGGAAGACAAATGGTGCTTTCATGAGATATTTACAAAATTACATTTTCAATAAACAACCATTAGCAAAGTGAATAAGAATGGTCAAGCAAGAAAGCAAAAATGCTGACATAGTACTGCCGCAGTAGGTATAATATGAAAATTCCTTCTCTAAGTCTTCATTGCCCAGTTCATTTATTTCATCTTCACTGTTGGAAGCGTTACTCCTGTCATCTCCAGTATATCTCGGATCATGCTCATTGTAGTTTAGACAAGGAAAGGGTAAGAGGCAGTGTCAAGAAATAAAAAGGTAGTAATATCTTTCTCCAAGGTTAATATTACTAAATAATATTAAGAACATTTAAAAATTGAGGGTAATTTTACCCCTAGTTTTTGCAGATGCATTCAAATTATGCTGTGCATCACACATAGTGCACAGCCATCAATTAGAATCTCAAAAAACATATTTTACCTTATTACAGCTCTCTAAAGGTGTGTGTTCGTGTAGTATTTTTAATGTCTGCTTCATACCAGGTGCATATTTAAAGCTTCTCTTCCACACTGACTCTGAGCACAGGGGTTCCCCAGAGATGTGTGCTCCTCCCCCTCCTGTACTCCCTGAATACATATGACCGTGTAGCCAAACACACGTCTAACATCATCTACAGTTTGCTGATGACACCACCATCCTAGTCCTTATCACTAATGGAGATGAAACGGATGGAGACGAGGTCAGCGATCTGTCAGAGTGGAGCCATGACAACAATCTCTGTCTCAACATCAGCAAAACAAAGGAGATGATCGTGGACTACAGGAAGCTGCAGTCTCTCTCCCCTATTCATCGATGGAGCCGAAGCAGGGAGAGTCAGCAGTGTGCAGTTTCTCGGCGTACACCTCACTGATGACCTCACCTGGTCTCTCCACACCAACACTATTGTGAGACCTGCCCGTCAGCGTCTCGTCTTCCTGCACAGGCTCAGGAAGTTTGGTCTGCCTCCTGAGATCCTCACCAACTTCCACAGATGTAACATAGAGAGCATCCTCACGGGCTGCATCACTGTCTGGTACAGCAGCTACACTGCCTGCGACCGCAAGGCCCTTAAAGGAGTGAGGACAGCAGAAGCCATCATAGGCAACAAAGTACCAGCCTTACAGGACATCTACCAGTCCCACGGCCTCAGGCAGGTTAAAAAGATCCGGTCAGACAGTATCACAAAGCACACAGCCTGTTCACCATTACATTACATTACATTACATTTTTTTATCCAAAGCGACTTACAAATAATGAGGTACATAGAGCAAACATAGTCAGGCCTTAAAGGAGGCCAAAGGGTAATAGCGGGGTAGAGAAGGGAAGGAGGGCAAGAAGGAGATGAGGTTGGTAGTGGTTAGATTGCAAGAGGCGATTAGAGTAAATGCTCCCTGAAGAGCTCTGTCTTCAGGAGTTTCTTAAAAATAGCGAGGGACGCCCCTGCTCTGACAGTGGAAGGTAGCTTGTTCCACCATTGGGGAATCAAGTATGAGAACAGTCTCGATTGCTTTGTGTGAATGTTTGGCAAAGATAAGCGACATTCATTGGAGGATCGCAGCGGCCAGGCGGTGCTGTAAGCCTTTAGGAGCGAGTGCAGGTAGGAAGGAGCCTGCTCTGTTAACACCTTGTAGGCAATCGTAAGAGTTTTAAATGATATGAGCAGCAACCGGTAACCAGTGGAGCTCAATTAGCAGTGGGATGACATGCGCCCGTTTTGGTTGGTTAAAGATCAGGCGTGCTGCAGCGTTCTGAACCATCTTCAGTGGTTTTACAACACAGGCCGGGAGGCCCATTAGTATGGCATTGCAGTAGTCGAGGCGTGAGATGACCACTGCTTGTACCAAGAGTTGGGTGGCTTGTTGTGTTAGAAACGGCCGTATCTGTCTGATGTTGTACAGCGCAAAGCGGCAGGACTGAGCCACCGAACCAACAGTGGTCATCTACCAGAGAGTTGGTCATCTACCATAACCCCCAGGTTCCTAGCAACCTTTGTCGGGGAGAGTGAGAGTGAGTCGATGGTTATGGTGAAGTTGTGTTGAATGGATTTTTTAGCTGGTATAACCAGAAGTTCAGACTTGGACAGGTTTAGTTGAAGGTGGTGTTCCTTCATCCATGCGGATATGTCCGAGAGGCACTGCGATATCCGCACAGAGATCGACGGGTCATCAGGCGGGAATGACAGATAGAGCTGGGTGTCGTCAGCATAGCAATGGTACAAGAAGCCATGTGAGCGGATAACGCGGCCTAGAGAGGTGGTGTAAATAGAAAAGAGAAGGGGTCCCAGTACCGATCCCTGGGGAACCCCGGTGGATAGCGAGTGGGCTGAGGAGAGCTCTCCATGCCATGATACCTTGAATGAGCGCCCAGTGAGGTACGATCTGAACCATAGTAGCGCATTGTCTGAGATACCCATGTTTGATAGAGTAGATAGGAGAAATTCATGATTGACTGTGTCAAAAGCGGCTGAGAGGTCCAGCAGAATGAGTACTGAGGTCTGTCCTGCAGCTCTGGCAGTTTTTAGTGCCTCAATCACAGATAAAAGAGACGTTTCAGTGGAGTGCCCTTTTTTAAAACCTGACTGATTTTGGTCCAGGAGGTCATTCTGGGAGAGGAAACCAGAGACCTGACTGTAGACTCTTTCTATAGTTTTGGAAAGAAAGGGTAGTAGTGAGACTGGCCTGTAGTTATCAACCTGGGCAGGGTTGCGAGAAGGCTTTTTAAGCAATGGTGTGACTTGGGCTTGTTTAAAGACAGTTTTTGCAACTATTGCAAATAGTTTCCGGGAGTCAGTGAGAGAATTCAGCTTTTGCAGTAGTGAGGCAGGTTGACAACGAAGCCAGGAGCAGTTGGTAGTTCTTTAGGTCTGTATGTATATGTTTTTCCCGCCATTTTCTTTCAGCAGCCCGGAGCCTGGAGCGCAGTTCCCTGACTATCATTTTTAAGCCATGGCTGTGGTTTATTTGAGCGCATGACTAGTAGTTAGGGGACAGAGGTCATCCAGACATGAGCTTAGTGTAGAGCAGAGTGTATCAGTGGCATCATTTACATTGAGTGATGACAATGAGCCTGGTGGAGGCATATTATCAGTGACCAGTGAGGAGTACTGGTCGGCCAAGAGGTCTCTAAGATTGCAACGGAATGAGACCATAGTTGGAGCAGCTTTTGTTTTGATCCGAGAGGTGCAGGGGGGTGACATTTAGCGAGTCAGTGTCACAGTTGCGAGTAAAAATTAAATCCAGATTTTTACCAGCTTTATGAGTTGGAGGGCTTGGAAACCTGCTCCAGATCAAAAGAGTGCATGAGGGATATGAAGTCTGTGGAGCATGGACTGTCAAGGTGGATGTTCATATCACCTAGAATAAGCATGGGACAGTCTTGATCTCGGATAGAATAAAGCAGCATATCAAGTTAATTTGTAAACTCGCCCATTTGCCCAGGAGGACGATAGATGACAATAATGCCAAGTTTAGCTGGAGTATTAACCAGCATGGCATGATACTCAAAAGAGGTGTACGTATTTGTTGGTAGCAGTGGCGTGTGTTTCAAGCCATTTGCAATCAATAGGCCAGTCCCGCCTCCACTTCCTGAGGGACGAGAGCAAGCAAGCAAGCAAGCAAAATTTATTTATATAGCGCTTTTTACAACAGGTGTTGTCACAAAGCAGCTTTACAGAACAATCAGTATTACAGAGAGAAGAGAAAAGAAGAAATAAAATCCGGGTCCGAGCCCCCATGAGCAAGCCAGCGGCGACGGTGGCAAGGAAAAACTCCCTAAAAGAGGAAGAAACCTTGAGAGGAACCAAGACTCAGAAGGGGAACCCATCCTCCTATGGTCGACACCGGATAGCAAACATTATTAGTATGAAGTATTATAGTAAAGTGGGAAAAGAAAGATCTGAGGGTGAGGACTGCACAGCGCTGTACAGCAAGAAGCTCAGTGGTGGTCAAACCGGTCCAGAAGGCTGGTGAGCAGCGGCACCAATCAAGGCAGTAGAGGCAACAGCATCAGGCGCACAGGATGGGCAGCTGATCAGCTCGGCAGAGAAAGGAGAAGAAAAAACAGAGTTAGTACTGTAAAGAGTGGCTGACCACAGATTACAGTAAAACAGAGCAGTGTAGACTCCAGCAGGTCTAGACCTGACAGGGAAGACTAGTCACCAAATTCTTGACTGTACAAATAAGTTTTTAGCCTAGACTTAAAGATTGGGGCTGTGTCTGATTCCCGAACATTAGCAGGAAGATTATTCCAGAGCTGGGGGGCTTTGCATGAGAAAGCTCTCCCCCCTGATGTAGCTTTATTAATTCTAGGTACCAGTAGTAAGCCAGCACCTTGTGATCTAAGTAGGCGTGATGGTTCACAGTGGGAGAGGAGCTCACTCAGGTACTGAGGGGCGAGTCCGTTTAGAGCTTTATAAGTCAGTAATAGAATTTTATAATCAATGCGAAATTTAACTGGTAACCAGTGCAGGGCTGATAAAACTGGACTAATATGGTCAAACTTCCTAGTTCTTGTGAGGACTCTGGCTGCAGCGTTCTGGACTAGCTGAAGCTTGTTAAGGCTTTTGCTGGGACATCCAGACAGCAGAGCATTACAATAATCTAGCCTTGAAGTGATAAATGCATGAACTAGCTTTTCTGCATCCTGTAGAGATAATGAATTTCTTAATTTAGCAATATTGCGGAGATGCAGGAAAGCTGTTCTAGTAATATTAGTTATATGTGTGTCGAAGGAGAGATCAGCGTCTATCATGACACCAAGATTTTTAACAGATAGGCTTGATGAAACTGAGAGATTGTTAAGTTTTAGTGTTGAGTTAGACAGTCTGTTTCTGGCTAATTTTGAACCAAGAAGCATGACCTTTGTTTTATCTGAGTTAAGTAACAGAAAATTATTTGACATCCAATCTTTTATGTCTTTTATACAGTCCTTGTGAATTTCCCCGCTGTGGGACTAATAAAGGATTATCTTATCTTATCTTATCTCAATCTTGCCAAGTTTAATTTTATCATCCGGTTTACTTGATATATATAACTGGGTGTCATCTGCATAACAGTGGAAATTTATGTCGTGTTTACTGATAATGGTGCCTAGTGGTAGCATATATATTGTAAATAATATAGGTCCTAAAACAGAGCCTTGTGGAACACCATAATGAGAGAAGGAATAATTGTTTGATAGTGCCGCCGGAGTAGCAGTGTTTTCTGGTTAAATCCAGGTTTCAGTCAGAGCCAGTAGTTGTAATGATAAATTATTGGCATAAGAGGCGATAAAGTCAGCTTTGTTAATGGCTGACTGGCAGTTCCACAGCCCAACTGAGAATGAGGCAGCAGTGGGCGTGGTTTGCCATAGTGGCCTTAAGTTAGAGTGATTCTGGCGCCTGTGTGTTATTTTGCGCCTTCTGTGCCTTCATCCTGCCATCAGTCAGGAGATTTCGCAGCATCCAGGCTAGAACAACCCAGTTAATGAACAGTTTCTACCCACAGGCTGTCAGACTTCTGAACAAGCTGTGAAGCTCTGGGTCCTTCTCCAACTACCATTTCACTCACTCACTCTATCAGTATTATTATTATTATTGTATAATGTCATCTCTGCTATGGACAATAACAGTTTAAAACAGTCACTTTAAATAACAATAACAGAGTCACTTAAAATGTATATTGTTTCTATATTTTGTGTATATTTTCTCTATATTTTGTGTATATTTAAAATATTTCAATTTGTTTTTTAGATTTTACTTTAACTTTCTGTAAATAAATGTCCTGACATGTTGTACAAATGACAAATAAACTTGAAATTTGAATTTTAATGAGTAAAAGAATTATAAATAAGTGTAAATAATACACTAATACAGTATAAATCATTAGTTGCAGCCCTTGTGTCAGCCTCCAATAAGCATCTCTCATACTAACCACATTTAGCAAACTGTCTTCATCCTCATCATTTGCATGTAACCAGCCACTGTCTTGGTTCCTCTATATTTATAGAAAAAGAGACACATAGAGACATTTTAGTCATACAGCTATTGTGCTGTTTGTAGTGATTTCTCATGATACACAGTGATAAAATGAAGCATTATAAACAAGAATAAAAGTTCTGACAGGCGAGCACTAAGTTACAGTTGCCTGTGTCTGTGTTAATCTGACTTATTCTTAAACTTAGTCTTAAGTCTTGGTGTGGTGAACAGTTATTAGTTTCCATCCTAAGTGTTACCAAAGTTACTTACTTTTGCATTCCATCTGAATCCTTGGAATTCTTTCTGTGCCGCTCTCCAAGTATCTTTTGTAAGGTCCTGAACGTCTTGCCATTATTTCGCACGTTTCACCCAACTGGCGAGAGCAGCCTTTGGAATGATCTCCCGCGTCCCTCGCTTCCTGAATTCTGAAATCTTTTTCAATGTGGTCACGATAGTAGACCATTTGAATTTCACCTTAAACAAAGGTTTGGGGGTCACTGGTTTACATATACGAAAGATAAAAGATAAACGTAATTGTCAGTGACAACAATATTTATCTATCACAATGGCATTTGCAATATATTATTTCAAGGACAAGACTGTGGAAGTCGGAAAAATTGATTGAACAAGTGTTTAAGACCAGCAGTATACATCTTCAAAAATGATCACACAGTGCCCCAGACTCAATGATGAAGATAGATGGATAAATGTAAAGTGGGACAAAGGCAGAAAGAAGAAAGATGTCCACCTTTTACTGCAGTAAAGTTGGCTTGCGGTTAGCGATGGAGCTCAGTATATTTGATCGCTACATACAGCTGAACCTCCTTAGGAATAAGACTATCTGACTTTGCAGTTTAATTCCACATACATATCAGTAACCTTGCATTACCTTAATACACACTGTACACACCATTTTCTACCAGCTATACAGATGGGAGGGGACTGAATTTATTAAGCAAATGTTATATGTAATTGATATAAAAACTGAGATGTCTGGAAGACACACACCAAGTATTTAAAAGAACTCAAATATGAAATAAGATGAATTTAACTTAGTTAGAAATTAGAACTGAATTGGAATCATGGTGATGTGCTTTGATCACATACTGACTTACCATGTACTCCTTGATAAGAAATCCATCATCATTAAGGTGCAGACAAAGAGCTTTTATGATGGCTTCTTATTTAAGGTGGACTTTTAAGATGCACTTATTAGAATATACCAGGGGTCCCCAATGACATTTTTTTAAGGGCCGCATTTAGCCAACACCACAAAAGCAAGTGCCAGTACATTAGTCGCATAATGTTTCATAATTAGTCATTTGAACAAATTTGTACAGTAATTAATTGTTTGTTGTTATAGTGCATGTTATTAATTAGGAATGTCAACTGCAGCTGCATGATTTTACTCACCATTCAATGAGAGAAGTGACAGCAATGGGTTGAAACAAGAGACCTGAAGTTTGGGCAGTGCTCTGTTGTGGCAATGCAAAGACACTGATCTAGGTGCGTACTGGAGAGTCTGTTTCTGTCCTGGCTTTTAATAATGTTCATTGAAGAAAATGATGACTCACAGATATAGGTGGAGGGAAATACTGTGAGAAGCAGCATTGCAATCCGTCTTGTCTGGCTGAGCTGGGGAATCATGTTTATCCAGAAGTCAGTCACACTAACATTCTTGTGCTGCTCTTTGAGCAAATCTGATTTTGACATTTCCAAGATCTCCATCTGGAGAGATGCCTCATCCAGAGATGGAAGCAGCCTTTTGGCCTCAGCAGTCCACTGGTCATCTGCAGAAGCGGAAAACCTCTGATGCGAATACAAGAGGATTTCACTTGAGGGGTTGAAGCTCTCTAATCGTACCTTTGAAGTTTTCGATCAGTCTTCCCAAGAATGCTCGCATCACAGCATCCTCTTGCATTTTGTTTTTCTCACAGCGTTGCTTCAGCTTAGGAAGGTGCAGTTTTCTTCCTTGTATATCTTGTTCAAACAAGCCCAGCTTTAAGCGGAAAGCTTCAACTGTTTCATACATGTCTGCAATGGTATGGTTCTTTCCTTGCAGTTGCAAATTAGGCTGATTAAGATGAGATGTAATGTCACATAAAAAATGCACATAAGCCATTTCTTTGCTGTCATTCAGGAATTTAAGAAAAGAGTGAGCCTTTACATTTTGCAAGTTGCCAAGAAAACAACAGAGTTCTTCATGTAATTCACACACTCTCTCCAATACTCTGCCCTTGCAAAGCCAGTGCACATCGTTATGCAGCAACAGATCATAATATGCAGCAGACATTTCCTCCAGCAGGGCCCTGAAAAGGCGATACTGCAAACTGGAACTCTCTCTAATGAATTTTACAAGCTTCATTACTGTATCCATGGTGTCTTTCATTTTCCCACACAGATTTGCACACAAAACTGATTTGTGAATAATGATGCAGTGAAATGCCATCAGAGTGGGGATAACAGCTGCTAGCCTGCTTACCAGACCCTTGTGTTGACCAACCATGGACGGGGTGCTGTGAGTGACAACAGACGTGACTTTGCTCATGTCCAAGCTATTTTTTTCAAAGAACTGAGTTCACGAACACTGACAGCTGGTCTATGTCCGTCCTATCACAAGACATGTCAATGGCGAGTGACATGAAGTCCGCTTTCTTCAGACCAGAGAGCAGGGCACAGAAGCAGTCCCCCGCTAAAACCTCCACTCTTCTCACTGCAGTACTGTCTGATAAAGGTACTTCAACAAGTCTACAACAGTTTTCTTTGTTTTTTCGTCATGGCTCAAAACTTCTTCCACTATATCAATCGCACACATCTTTATCAATTCGGCCTCCGTGAAAGGTTTTCTAGCTTTTGCTAAGTTCCATGATACGCGCAGAGATGCCGTTGTTGCGTTTTCTTGTGCAGATGTTGTCTTATGGATGGTAGTAACAGAATGATTGTAGGCAACAATCAAACTTGCAATCTTTTGTCTTTGACTCTCTGATTTTGCCGGGAAGCTGTCATTGAAATGTTTTGGTGCAAGCAGGACTGCTGTGTTCCACAGACGTAGCTCATCAGCTGTTGGCTGTACTGCTCTGAAAGATCATATTTTAGTAGACTGTAACTGCGCAAGCATAGGTGTTTGGCGGTGGGCCAACAGTTTGAGCCTTGCAGGCCGTATTAGGCCTGAGGGCTGCCTATTGAGGAACACTGGAATATACCTTCAACTGTTTAAAAAAACTGGTACATTAACTTGACAAGCATACAAGGAACAGATAAAAGAAACATATGAACATCAAAATCCTGATCATCTTAGAGACTGAAAAATTATTACTAATTTGAACAATAAAACAAATAAATAAAAAGTAGCTTTACAAAACAAATAGCCTCATAGTTAAATACAAATATCAAATATTGATAATAAAAATGCACTTACCAGAGACTTATGCCAATGAATCCTTTAAAACATGGCACTCAACAACCTTGTTAAGCCTTAACCTATAAACAAACAGGACATTCAAATAAAATTAAACGAAAGACCATATTAATACACACACATTTTATAAGCCGCTTTTCCCTCAGGGTCGTGGCCGCGGGAGGTCATATCCCAGTGGTCATTGGGCGGAAGGCAGGATACACCCTGGACAGGTCGCCAGTCCATCGCAGGGCACACAGACAGACATACGCATTCACACACACACTCACACCTAGGGGCAATTTAACATGTCCAGTTGGCCTGACTGCAAGTTGGACCAACTAGAGGTGCGCATCCGGGATTTATTAAGGGATACACAGCAAGATTCACTGCTAGCAGTTCTGGGTGCCTTAGGGAGAGTTAGCACCCCTTGACCCCCGCATTAGAGCCCTCACAGTGGGGTGAATGGGTCATGACTCGGTGGTCTATCCGGAAAGCTAAGGCTAATGCTAACGCTGAGGCCAAATTCGCATGTCCTATTCCTATTCACTTGTCAAACAGGTTTTCCCCGCTCAGGGAAGCATCCACTGAGGAGCCTGTTAAAAGTGCCCTGGTTACAGTAGACTCAATTGTCTGACACATGAAATTAGCTACACCTTTAGGGACGCCAGCAGAAACAGTTAGCTGTTTATTAGCGGGAGCCAGAGCGCTGGACATTAGTGGCAACCTTAGACTGTTAGCTAATAAGAGATATTCGAGGATAGTCATTCATGCAGGAGCCAATGATACTCATCTGCAGCAGTCTGAGATAATTAAGGGTAATATTAGAGAGGTGATTAAACAGGCCCAGACAATGTCCGTTGCCATAATTTGCTTTGGCCCCATCCCAGTGCGATGTGGCGCTGAAGCCTACAGCAGGCTTTCAGTGTTAAACTGCTGGATGTCCAAGTGGTGATCCAAAAATCAAGTGGGCTTTATAGACAATTGGTTGCATTTTGAGGGCAAGCCTGGTCTTATAGGTAGGGATGGTGGGATGGCGGGAGGGTGCTGCCTTACTTTCTTGCAGCATAGTTCATAGTCTTTTAGTTAGTCGGCAGAGTAGTATAAATAGCTGCTGACAGTCCAGAGCCGGGAACAGGCCGCAGACAGACAGGCTAAACCGACCATCTGCGAACCGCCTTGAGGCGTCACCCAGGTTCAACTTTATTAAGACTGTGTCTTTGCCCCAATTGAAAACTAAATTTAATCATAGAAAAACTCAATCAGCCCATTTAAACAACCTAATCAAGATATATCCGTATTCAGATGATAGCACTAACACCTTGGATGTAAAGTTTGGACTACTCAATATAAGATCACTAAACTCAAAAGCAGCCATCGTAAATTAAATTTTAAGTGATCGTAAATTTGACGCTTTCTGTCTCACTGAAATATGAGTTAGACCAGATGAATATTCAGCATTAAATGAAGCCACCCCTGTAGGCTATAATTATGCACATAGGCCAAGATTATCAGGCAAGGGAGGTGGAGTATGTGGAGTAAATACTCTAGATATTAGTCAGAAACAATGTGACACTTTCACTTCCTTTGAGGTCCTTTCCATTCACGTTACAAATCCGGTCACAAAAAAAGAACATATTTTCATTATTTAACATTTACAGACCACCAGGGCCATACTAAAATTCAATGATTTCGCTGCAAACCTTGCTGTGTGCAATGATAAAGTAATAATTGTAGGAAATTTTAATATCCACTTTGAGAAGGCAGATGACCCACTAAAAAAGGCATTTACTTCAATTCTAGACTCTGTTGGTATTACCCAAAATGTAACAATGCCTACACACTACTGTAGTCACACGTTAGATTTAGTTTTGACACTAGGTCTTAACATAGACATGCTTAACCTCAGCAATCTCCGACCATTACCTAATTTTGTATGAGCTGCATCTTAGCCATAATATATGTACATCCCCTCGTTATTCTACAAAGCGCTCAATAAAACCTTTTGCTGCCCTACAATTTATAGAAAACCTCCTAGAACTATCAACCCCAGTTTCTACTCCATCAGACCCAATGGAACTAGATTTACTAACCGATTATTTAGAAAATACCTTTCGATCTAATTTAGAAAATGCTGCGCCACTTAATAAAAAGAATAAGAATGAGGCAGAAAAAGCTCGCCCCATGTTACAATGATAAAACCCATACCTTAAAACAGTTTGGAAACTAGAGCGGAAATGGCGACAAACCAAGCTGGAGGTGTTCCACTCTGCCTGGAAGGACAGCCTTATAGAGTATAGAAATGCTCTCACTAAAGCTCGCTCAGCATATCTGGCCTTGCTGATTGAGAATAATAAATATAATTCTAGGGTACTGTTTAGTGTGATTTCCATAATCACAAAAAATCAGGTAGGTACTGAACCACAAATTCTGGCGACTCTCACCCGTGAAGTTTTTATGGACTTCTTTAATAATAAAATTGAAAATATTAGACAACAAATTCAACCCACAGTATTTAATCCAACTTAGCTGTCATCTGACTTGGCTGACAAAACAAAACACAGTTGTAGAAAAAAGGCTGGAAACCTTTTAACCACTCCCACAACTAGAACTAGAGAAGATTATCTCCTCTGCAAATTGCACAACCTGCACACTTGATGCAATTCCCTCAAAATTACTCAAAGAAGTACTGCCAGTTATTATAAACTCTCTTTTAACTATAGTAAACTCATGCTTTAGCCTGGGCTATGTACCCAAAGCTTTTAAACTTGCAGTTATCAAACCTCTGATCAAGAAACCAAATCTTAATGTTAGCGTACTGTCAAATTACAGGCCTATTTCTAACTTATCATTAATACCTAAGTATTTAAGTATCTAAAAAGTAAGATTTAGAATTCTGCAAGGCTCTATTTTAGGACCATTATTATTTACACTATACACAAAGTAGAGGAGTCAATGGATAGGGCAAGATGGAGGCAGATGATCCGCTGTGGCGACCCCTAAAGGGAGCAGCCGAAAGAAGAAGAAGAAGAAGAAGATTATTTACACTATACATGTTACCGTTAGGCACATTTATAAGTAACCATGGCATTAACTTTCATTGTTACTGATGAGAAATACAGATTAAAGAAGACAGAGGACTGTGTAAAAGATGTGAAATGCTAGATGTTACGTAAGTTCCTCCTACTAAACAGTAACAAAACAGAGGTTCTCCTTCTGGGACCAAAATTGGCATGAAATAAATTACCAGATTTAATCTTTCCAGTTACACCTGGTTCAGCAGCAAAAAATCTTGGCGTCATAACTGATTCAGATTTATCATTCGATCAACACACAGGCAGCATCACTAGAACAGCTTTTTTACATCTTCGCAACATTGCCAAGATAAGAAATGCCCTATCCCTGCGTGACACAGAAACACTAGTACATGCCTTTATTTCTTCAAGGCTAGACTACTGCAACACACTACTGTCAGGATGTACGAGCAGGAATTTAAGCAAACTTCAACAGCCAGGGTCCTCACTAAAACTAGAAAATTTTATCATATCAGTCCAGTGCTATCATCACTTCATTGGCTGCCTGTTAAATTCTGTATTGATTATAAAATTCTTTTATTGACCTTCATGGGCTCGCTCCTGAATACCTGCAAGATTGTATTTCCTATTACGAGCCATCACGACCACTCAGATCAGACTGCTGGCTTATTAATAGCTCCTAGAATTCATAAGGCTGCAGCTGGGGGAAGAGCCTTTTCTTATAAAGCCCCCAAACTCTGGAATGATCTTCCAGAAAATGTTCAGGACTCAGACACAGCCTCAATCTTTAAAACTAGGCTGAAAACTCACTTGTTCAGTTTAGATTTTGGTAGTTAATGTTCCCCTTAGATAAAGGCAGCAGATCCAGGGATCCATGGACACAGGGAATTTACAATAAACTGAGACAGTGGTGCTGTCGTCCCGCTGCACGCACGTGGTCACTCAGGTTTGTGGATGGTGGAGCGGAGGAATGCCAAACAGTTTCAGAGTGCTCTCGTGCCTGTGTGTCCTTCTGGTTCTCTCCTTTTAGTTAAGCTGTCATAGTCAGATCTGCTGGAGTCATTAGCAACACTCTGGAAATATGCACATTCCCTGTTTTACGTACAAACAAACAGAATAAAACTAATTCCATCTCCCTACCTTTTTTCCAAGTATACGACCACCCACAGGTCCGACCAGACACTGAAGGATGACTGACTGTCGAGCCCTCCTGCTACCCACTTCAGACCACCTGCCCACGCCCCATATACCGCTACCTGCCTTGGACTAGCTTTCTGGAAAACTACATTGATGTTTTCATAGACTCCTAGCTATTACTACTACTAATACTACTGCTATTAATATTAATGGTATAATCACTTGTAGGTAGTCTGACCAGAGGAGGATGGGTCCCCCCAGTGAGCCTTGGTTCCTCTCAAGGTTTCTTCCTCAGCTCTGAGGGAGTTTTTACTTGCCACCATCGCCCCTGGCTTGCTCACCTGGGGTTTTTTACATTCTTGTTAAAACTTTGCCTTTTCTGGAATTCTGTGAAGCTGCTTTGTGACATCAGTGGTAAAAAGCACTATACAAATAAATTTGATTTTATTTGACTTTGGACTATGGGAGGAAACCATGTTAACAGTTTATTTAAAACATAAGCTTTACTTTAATGTTTAATCACTTTACCTTAATGTGTGACCATAATGTTTAACATAAATTTAGTTTGACTAAACATACGGATCTTGGAAGCAATGACAGGTGAGTTACATGTGTGCGTATGCACCATTTTATATACAAAATTATATTCTGATTGTTAAAATGAGCAATGACACTCTGTTGTTTTATGGGCAAACACAAACCTCTTTCCACTACAGGGCTGAACAGTTAGCATTAGCTTGATAGTTAACAAGATAACAGATTCTATTATGCCGAACTAAACTACCATGAGCTGTGCTAGCTAACTAGCTGCGCTAACGATATCATGATGGAACAGCACATTGCAAACTGAGTTCATCGAACAGAGCATTAGCGTTAATTGTTTAATGGACAAATGTTGAAATTAAATCAGTTAACTGATGTCTTTAACCTACTAGCTGCTAACGCTACGTTTGTTAAGCTAGCTACAATTGCATTTGCAGGCTCCACATCCAAACTCCAAGCTCGGATAGTGTTAACTAATTAAAGCTGAAATTACACGGGTTTGTGGACATCTGGCACCCAAATATCACATCCAAAATCATAGGAGAAGCAAGCACAGCCTCCTCAGTGGGAAAAGATTACTACAGGTCATGCCAAGGACACACAACTAGGTCTCTTTACTTCAAATATGCATTCAATTATGTTATGTTAGTCGTCTCTTAACTGTACGTTTTCATCAAAATTATATCCAACAATGCATTGTGTGCATCTACAACATCAAAACAATATTTTACCATGTACAAGTACAATGACACAGCAGTGAAATGCACTTGTTTGCAGTGAACTTTAGAAAATGGCACCGTTACTTTGCTAGCTAGCTAGCAGGATAGGTCAATAGTAACGTTAATTAATGGTTGTGTTCATGCGCATACTTAGCGAGGACCTCAAGTGACCTCAACATAGACAGGTAATTCGTGATTATGATTATTTGACTGTGTAACATTACATATATTTTGAATATGCGTCAGTTTAAACTAACCTGGCTAGCTAGCTAAGCTAGTGAATTTTAAGCCATGCTAAGTCCTCCGTTAACCTTACGTTTTTGGCTATTATATTTTTCTGCATAAATGTCATGCATATGTTATATGTTCATAATGACAAACAATAGACAATATAGAATATCCTACCTCGTAAATGTAAGAGGACAGAATTTTCTCAGGTAACTTAAGCCAAATCTACCCAGAGACGAGGTGTATAAAATATGAAAAAATATGGTAAATATATGAATTCCAAGTAAGTGGTCAGGTTGGTTTTAGTGGGAGTTTTTCAGACCATGTCATACATCTTAAATATTAATCAAAATGTCTGTTTACAGAATTATTGGCTATATTTCTGGGTAAATTACAAAGCAATGGAACCAATACATTAAGTAGTGTCTTCTGCATGCAAATGTGCATACAAACAAACCACACTGGATAAAAGCACCAAAAATAACAAAGATTTTGTGGGATTCTGAGGTTCTCATGTCAAATGTACTAAGAACAACCACAAATCAGAAAGCACTGAGACAGTTTGGAAAATGCTAATAAAATAATTAAATGCATTGCCTTTTACTTGATATTCTATGCTTTGTCTGATCTACTTTCTTCCATTCTTGCATTTTAGAACTGCAACAAATTAAAAAAAATGTTGGAACTGTAAATATAATATTTACTGTAATATAGCCATTCCTTTTCACAACACTTATAAGAAATGTTGGCACCAAGGATACCAAGTCATGACGTTTCAGGTGATAGTTTGTCCCATTCTTTCCTCAAGCATGCCTTATGGTGTGCAACAGTACATGGTCATCATTGTCAGATTTTGTTGTTGGGGACAGGTCAGGAGTGCAGGCAGGCAAGTCCAGAGTAATCAAGATTACAACTTACCTGTTGATATCACATTAGTGTTTTTTTGTTTTACTTCATTACTATCCTTAAAATGGCCCCATTCAAAGAATAAACACCGTCCTGTTTTTTTTCTCATTTGGAGTTGTACATAATGGATCAGGTTACTATTATTACTGCTAGGTGCTACTAGTGCCATCCAGGATTTCAGGCTTATTCATTGTCTAATAAAAGCATGTGACTTTATACAAGTGTCTGTGGAATGGCTTTACCATCTTCCAACATTTTAATTGTATAATGCATTGGGTATTTGTTGTAGCCACAGCTACACTGATTTGCACTTGGCCATAAATAATAACCAGTGAGCGACTTTTATTTGCATCAGGAGCATCAACATCTCCACTATTTTTCAAAGTTCATTAAAAGATAACACTTGTGTGCTAGAACTGTGTATTAACCATGAACTATGTATTAACTGTGAATCTAAAACTAAAATATTACTAAAAAATACACCTTGTTCATGAAGTTGTACATCAGTGTTCTGCTCAAAGAACCTTAGTTTTTTTGATGGACAGTGGGTTCTCTTGGGCATTTCCGTTGCACCTTGCCTACACGAACTTGCCATTCTGTGAAATAGATATTCATAAAATTGTAAGATTGAAAATATTTTATTTTAATTAAAATTATATATATAATATATATATATATATATATATATATATATATATATATATATATATATATACACGCACACACAATATTATACAGACCAAGACCTACAACACTTACGTGTCTGAGCAAACAGGAACCCCAGTGATTTTCCAATCTAAACAACCTAAAAAATGTCAAATAAGTCTTTCTGTAACACATTAATGTAGGAATACTAGTGTATATGTTAATAAAACATTGATGGATACAATTATTTTTACCATTTTTAAACAGTCATTTGACAATCATTCTTTTTATGAAAGTGTGAACTTCACTTGTCTGGGTTATAACGTCTGCAAAGACATGTTTGTAAGAAAACTATAGGATCATGCTTAATAAAATTTTTTTGGAGAAGAGCTGTACTTTCAGAGAGATATGCTAAAAAATGATTTAAGAAAAAAAAAACATAATGTTTAATGACCAGATGCAACTGGCATGTATTTGTCAAGCTAAAAACTGTAGAAAGTAAAATGTAGAAAGGTCCTTGGTTATAGTGCTAACGTTAGCATACCAACATCAGTAGCCAGATATCCAGCTGACCGTTATGAAGCTATACCACTAGACTAACAACAGCTGAAATATGACTTAAAACATAGCCTTGTCTTTTGACAAAAATCTCATATTTTAAATCAAGTACTGTTAAATAACATTACTCAACATTATTGTATAATATGCAATGTTTTGGTTTATTTACCGTGTATTTCGACTTCCCGCCGGATTCCTCAGCAGTTCTTCGTTGACTTCACCGCAGGAGGACTTGCACTTGAACGGACCAATCCCAGCCCATCTCCCATACTGTTAATGACCAATTAGGATCACACAACGATTTCAGATGTTCTTTATTTGGGTGATGTGGGACGACAACGAAAGGCGCATTCACAGATCTCTCCTTCAGAACTTGGACAATGGCGCAGCGTTTTCTGAAGAAGCAGCTGATAAACAGTAAGTTGCTTCATTCTGTTTCATTATTTCCCAGTATACGTTGTTCGCAAAACTGGTGCGTGCGCGTTGCTAGGATGGTTGTTACGCGGAAGTTTAGTGCTGCTTCTCTCACTGGATACATCTCAAATCAATCATTACTGCCTCTTTAGCGCTTTTAGTAAGCTTAGTTTTTTTTTGTTTAGAATAATGAATATACATTCAGCTTTAGACGATGTAGTGCACTAGTTAACATGGGAAATGTTATTTGAATGTTAAAAAACACAGAACGAATTAAACGGAACAGGACCTGTTTTATCTTTTCAAATATAGTATTCTGATATATATTTCTTATTTAGGTTAGCATTTCAACTTTACATCAAGATGAATATGTCACAACAATTAGGTAAATAAAAATAAATAAATAAATAAATATAAAAAAAAAACTTTTGGTCATATAATCAAACTGTAATTCTTGCAATATTATGTCTCCTGCTCCAACTGTTTCCTGTTGGAGCCTAGAAAGTGACCTGTCTCATCTAGAGGGACCTTTATTGACAAATGGACCTGAACTCTTCAATGACAGTGAAGCATTTCCCACAGCACAAGACCACACAAAAGACATTGAGAATTCAGGACTTGAATCTGATATGGAATATTTGTATTCTGTAGATGTAAATGATGAAGAGTGGGCTTTTGATGATAACCTACTGGAATACTGTAGTAAAGAGAGACTTACAGTTGATGGAACAAGAATGAAAAACTTGAACACTGGGGATTGTCCCCTTTACAGAGATGCTCCAATATCTATTGCAGAGAGTCTTCTCCTCATAATGACCTTTGCTAATAGACACAAAATTACAGGGAAGGCTTTGTTTGACGAGGCCATGTGGGCCCACCACCCGCAAGGTCTAGCATGGGGGAGCGGTGCAGTCCCATATTGGCAGTGGGAGATTGCGGGGAGGCCCTAGGTGGCCTAGGCCCCTGCAGCAGAAACTCTTGGTACATGGAATGTAACCTCACTGGGGGGAAGGAGCCGGAACTTGTGCAGGAGGTTGAGAGGTACCAACTAGATATAGTTGGGCTCACCTCCACCCACAGTGTCGGCTCTGGAACCAAACTCCTGGATAGGAGTTGGTCTCTCTCATACTCAGGGGTTGCACAGGGTGAGAGGCGCCGGGCGGGTGTGGGGATACTCACAAGTCCCCGGCTGGTGACCAGGCAGTTGGAGTTTGTCCCGGTGGACGAGAGGGTCGTCTCAATGCGAATTAAAATCGCAGAGAGGAAAACTTTGACTGTTGTCTGTGCGTATGCACCAAACAACAGGTCAGAGTATTCGGCCTTCTTGGAGCGAGTGGGCGGGGTTCTGGAAAGGGTCCTGCCTACAGACTCCATAGTCCTACTGGGAGACTTCAATGGTCACATTGGCAATGACTGGGAGACCTGGAGAGGCGTGATTGGGAAGAACGGCCTGCCCGATCTAAACCCGAATGGTGAATTGTTATTGGACTTCTGTGCCAGGCATGGATTGTCCATAACGAACACCAAGTTCAAACACAAGGATGTTCATAAGTGTACATGGTACCAGAGCTCCTTGGGTCAAAGGTCAATGATCGACTTTGTTGTTGTTTCATCTGACTTGGGACCATATGTTCTGGACACTAGGGTGAAGAGAGGTGCTGAGCTGTCAACTGCTCACCATCTGGTGGTGAGTTGGATCAGATGGCAGGGAAGACTGATGGTCAGATCCGGTAGGCCCAAGCGAATAGTGAGGGTGTGCTGGGAACGACTTTCAGAGGCCCCTGTTTGGAATGATTTCAACTCCCACCTCCAGGAGAGCTTTTCTCATGTCCCGGGGGAGGTAGGGGACATGGAGTCTGAATGGACCCTGTTCAAAACCTCTATTGTGGAAGCTGCCAGGCATAACTGTGGCCAAAAGCTTGTGGGTGCCTGACGGGGCGGTAACCCAAGAACCTCCTGGTGGACACTGGTGGTGAGGGAGGCCATCAAGTTGAAGAAAGAAGTCTTTAGGGACTGGTTGGCCTGAAGGACTCCCGATTCAGCAGATAGGTACCGACAGGCAAAAAAGGTGGCAGCTGCAATGGTGGCAGAAGCAAAATCCAGGGCATGGGAGGAGTTTGGTGAGGCCTTGGAAAAAGACTTTCGTTTGGCTTCAAAGAGGTTCTGGACAACTGTCCGGTGACTCAGGAGGGGTCGGGGTGGCTGCACCCAAGTTGTATTCGGCAAGGGTGGAGAAACTCTGACTTCGAATGAGGATATTGTCGGTCGGTGGAAGGAGCACTTTGAGGAACTTCTTATTCCGGCAGACATGCCTCCCTCATGGGAGTCAGGGCCAGAGGCTTCTGGGGTGTCAAGTTCCATTTCCCTGGTGGAGGTCACTGAGGTAGTTGGTAAGCTCCTCAGTGGCAAGGCACCGGGGGTGGATGAGATTCGTCCAGAAATGCTTAAGGCTCTGGATATTGTTGGGCTGTCATGGCTAACACGCCTCCGCAATATTGCATGGACCTCGGGAACAGTACCCTTGGACTGGCAGACTGGGGTGGTGGTCCCTATTTTAGGGGGACCGGAGGGTGTGTGCCAATTATCGGGGTATCACACTGCTCAGCCTCCCTGGGAATGTCTATGCAAAGGTGCTGGAAAGGAGACTCTGACCGATAGTTGAACCTCATATTGAGGAGGAACAACGTGGATTCCGTCCTGGCCATGGAACAATGGATCAGCTTTTCACCCTCTCATAGATTGTTGAGGGGGCATGGGAGTTTGCCAACACAGTCTACATGTGTTTTGTGGACTTGGAGAAGGCTTATGACCGTGTTCCTCGAGATATCTTGTGGGAGGTCCTTTGGGAGTATGGGGTGCTGGGGCTACTACTCCGGGCCATCCAATCTCTGTACTCCTGGAGTGAGAGCTGTGTCCGTATACTCAGCATTAAGTCAGACTGTTTCAGTGTTAGCGTTGGACTCCGCCAGGGTTGTGCTCTGTCTCCACTCTTGTTTGTGATATTCATGGACAGAGTGCCAGGGCGTAGCCGGGGTCAGGAGGGCATTATGTGTGGAGGCCGGAGGATGGCGTCTCTGCTATTTGCAGATGATGTTGTTCTTTTGCCGGAATCACATGGATGCCTCCAGCGCTCGCTGGAGCGGTTTGCAGCTGAGTGTGAAGCGGTTGGTATGCGGACAGGACCTCCCAGTCTGAGTCCATGGTCTTGGCCCAGAAAAGGATGGCATGCCCACTCCAGGTAAGGGGAAAGGACCTGCCCCAGGTGGAGTATCTTGGGGTCTTGTTCACGAGTGACGGGAAGAGGGATCATGAGATCGGCCGTAGGCTGGGACAGGCGGCAGCAGTAATGCAGGCACTGTACCAGACTGTAGTGGTGAAGAGGGAGTTGAGCCAAAAGGCGAAGCTCTCTGTTTACCGGTCGATCTACATCCCAACCCTCACCTATGGTCATGAGCTGTGGGTAATGACTGAAAGAACGAGATCGCGAATATAAGTGGCAGAAATGAGCTTTCTTCGTTGGGTGGCAGGCTACATGCTATGCGATAGAGTGAGGAGCTCAATCATCCGGAAGGACCTCAGAGTAGAGCTGCTACTCCTCCGCATTGAGAGGAGCCAGCCGAGGTGGTTCGGGCATCTGATCCGGATGCCCGCTGGACGCCTCCCGGTGGAGGTGTTCCAGGCACGGCCTACCGGGACAAGATCCCAGGGTCACCCTAGGACCCGCTGGAGGGATTATGTCTCCAAGTTGGCCTGGGAACAACTTGGGGTCTCCTGGAATGAGCTGGAGGAAGTTGTGGGGGACAGGGTCATCTGGGATTCTCTGCTCTCCCAACTGCTACCGCGACCCTGTCTGGACTAGCGGTCAACGATGATGGATGGATGGGCTTTGGGTGACTTATTGAAATTAATCACCCTGCACTGCCCATCTGAACTTCAAACAGAGTGTCTTGGGAATTTACAGAAATTTAAAGAATTATTTGATGATGCAGGTTCTTCCTAAATTTTGCACAAGTACTGCAACAGTTGCTACATGTCTGTAGAGAGTGATTATGCGCAGTGCCAAGCATGTAAAGCTAATGTAGCCATAGAGGGTTCAACCTCTTACTTCATTGAAGTACCAGTTGAAACACAGATTAAAGCCTTATTTGCAAAGAAAGGTTTTGAGGAGAAATTGAAATTCAGATTTGTACGACAGAAAAAGGGACAAAACAATATTGAAGAAATATATGATGGCAAACTATATCAGAATTTCACAAATTGCAATGGACCACTAAGTGATTTAAGAAATATTTCTTTCATGTGGAATACAGATGGAATACCCATTTTCAAGTCATCCAAATTCTCAGTTTGGCCTTTTTACTGTGTTATTAATGAGTTAAGTTTTGTGGAACGTACAAAGCGTGAAAATTAGATTTTTGCAGGTCTTTGGTTTGGCGAGTCAAAACCATCTATGCTGACCTTCCTTAAACCATTGTGTGACTCTTTTAACAAAATTGAAAGAGATGGAGTCCTTGTTCAGTTTGCAGAGGCACCGGAACCTTTCATATGCAAAGTTTTAACTATTGCAGGGACTTGTGATTTGCCAGCAAAAGCTTTAGTGTTTAATTATGTTCAGTTCAACGGGCATTATGGTTGCTTGAAATGTGAACAGCCAGGCCAGACTGTAAAAACTGTCATGCGTCTCTTGATGTTTTTGTGGTTTTCCACAGAATTTTCACGCCATCCCTTTAGCAAGGTGAGATCAGTTAGTGAAGTAGACAGACGCATAAGTGCAATTCAGCCACCGTTTTTTGACTCGTTATCCTCGCTCTGTGTCTGCTCACAGAATGTTCTATAAAGCCTCGGAGTACAAAAACATGTTGTTATTCTTTGGCCCAGTGGTGTTCCGGGGTGTACTTGCAGACCTGTACTACAACCACTTTCTATTGTTGAGTGAAGCAGTATTCATTCTTCTAATGGAGTCAATAACTTGTGCACAAATTCACCATGCTGAAAAACCTCTGTGGAATTTTTGTTCTCAGATAGGTGAACTTTATGGTGAACGATACCTAACAGCCAACATGCACTTACTAGTGCATTTAGCAGACAGTGTCAGGGCATTTGGACCTTTGTGGATGCATTCCTGTTTTCATTTTGAGGACAAAAATGGTCATTTGCTTCGTCTTGTAGGGGCTACTACTCGCGACAAGAGCGAATCCGCAACGGACAGGCTTTAAGTCACTCAACGCGGTCTAGCCCTTTAAGAGACTCGAGGGGGGGGGCACTAGTTGGTAGTAGTTCAGTTGTTGTTTTGGAAGCGAGTTAAGTTTCGTTTTTCTTGAAGCATTAAAGTTTTCCCTCCGCGGGATTCTCCACTAACTTGAGCCTCCTTACTTCACGACCCGCTTCAGTCTCATTCATGGAACTCAGAATATACCACTGCAAATGCGGTAAAGCTCATTCAGTGCCTTCCAAATATTGCACAAACCACAAAGATGGGCAGTGCTACTGCCAACATCTTTTCCAAAATGATAGGTTTGAGCAGTTTTTGCTCAGGACACAGTGATGTCTCAGAAGTGACTGTGTTGGGTGAGCGCTTTAATATTTGCCTGGAATGTAGGAATACATCTGCATTAGAGAATTTTGTGAATCATACCTTACACAATAGTGTAATCAAGACGTTTCACAGAGTTCAGATGGGGAGAACTGTATACACATCAAAATATGTCAATGCCAAAAAAAGGAACAATTATACTGTGACATATCATGATGGGAAACAGATCAGATATGGTCAGATCAACTTCTTTCTTTCATACAAAGAAACAGAAAATTCCCTGAAAGAAAGGTATTTGGCCTTTGTGAATGAATTCTCATGTGCGGGCATAAATCTTCTACAGGACACTGTAACAGGTGGCACATGTTTTCACATTGTAAGCTTGGTGGAAACTCCAATAGATAGGACAGTAATACCACTTGAGAAAATTTTAAGCAAACGAGTGTTCTTATGTCTTATGTACTATTTGTCCTTAATGTCTGGCATTGCTTATGCAGCACATGTTCCTAATACTCTTGAGAGGGATTAACAAGTGTGTGAACTTTAAACAAGTCAAGAAAACCACTGCATCTGTTTATAGTTTTACAATATGTAGAAATCTACATTCAAAATTCTAATAAATTGCATCTTTCAGTTGGCTTGCAAATGTGAAGTTAAGTGGTACTTATGAATTATTTAATTGTGTAATGCATGCTCTTTAGTAACCTCACTTTCTTTTTGGAAAGCTTTATTGCCCTATGTACTAGCATTTTTGTTTGTTTTTGCTTCATCTGTATATTAATAACATACAATGCTGTGATAATCTGGTATATGGTAATTATATTGGCAAGTTGAATCTGACCCTTGACCAAATGCAGTGTTTGTCCAGCAAATCCTGCCCTGTATGTGTATCATTAGGTTTTTTAATAGTGCTTGCTGTTTTACCATCCAAATAATTGTTTTTCCAGTGAACTAGTCCTTTTGATCCAGTTTATGATTTATTAAATTAAATGACTTTTTTAAAACAAAAATAGACACAATCCATTCTAATCTTGCTATCACCACCTCTTCACTTATGAAAAATTCTTACACACTGGAGGTTTGCAAACCTGGAGGTTTCCAAGTGTTTTCCAGAAGTCTCACAACAAATGGTTGAAGACATCATCAGGAAGATGAAACCCTCCACCTGTGCTCTGGACCCCTTTCCAACTCCAAGTCCTATGATCACAAAAGTAAGAAATCTTTCTTTTCAAGCTGGCCATGTTCCATCTTCATTAAAAACTGCTGTAATCAAACTTCTCAAAAACCCAACTCTTGATCCTGAAGTTTTTGTTAATTATAGGCCTATCTTCCTTTTATTTCTAAGGTATTGGAAAAAGTAGTTGCCACTCACCTTCAGGATCACCTTAAACACAACAACTATTTTGAAAAATTTCAGTCTGGTTTGCTCACAGTACAGAAACGGCTCTGGTTAACCATGGGGGATCCGCCAGCACGTTCCACCAGGCACAAGATTAATATTAGCTACAACATACTTCTGTAACACAGGAAAGGTTAGAGATAGGAAACAAAAATATTTAGATGTCTATCATGTATATACATCACTGTGGGGCTGACTGCCATCTGGAGGCATGAATCCACTGTGGAAAAAGTTTAATCGGTTAATACCCCCGTGCGTGTGACAGCGAGTACAGTAGTGGGTTCAGAGAAAGGGGAGTCTGAAAAAGCAGTTTGGCCAAAACTACAGGTAAAACCTTCACCCAATTGGTGATATTCTGCGTCTGCATGGCTTTTCGTAACCGCCCTTTTATAGTCTGATTAACCCTTTCGACCATACCCGAGGATTGAGGGTGATAGGGGATGTGGAAAGCCCAGTCTATGCTCAGGTGCTTCGCAAGCATCTGTGTGACTTTGGAGGTGAACGGTGTGCCTTTGTTGGAGTCTATTCCTAAGGGGACACCGTAACGCGGTATGATTTCTTGGCATAGTTTTGTCACAACTGTATTTGCATTTTCTTTATTGCATGGGAACGCCTCTGTCCAACGAGAAAATTTATCGATTAAGACCAATAAATATTTGTAAGGCCCTACAGTCGTCATGTGTGTGAAATCGATTTGCCATTCTTGGAAAGGTGTTTCCGGTTTAGGAAGAACTTGGTGCGGTCCGGCCGGTTTTGGGTTATTCTGTAAGACACATGTAAGACAACGGTCTAATATGCGATCAACAGCAGAGTTCAAATTGTGAATGCAAAACAATTCGGACATGTCATGCTTTGCCCCTCTTCGTTCCCGATGTGAAATACCATGAAAATCGGGAACGAGGAACGGAACACAATGTGCGGGCAGGCACAGCCTGCCCCGGGCGTCGCGCAGCGGTTTGACGGCTGGATCGTAGCCCGATGACAGCCAATGCTTGATATCAGAGTCCGAGGCGGTGGCCTGAATACAGTCAAGATCAAGACCAGGAAGTAAGTCAACCGTGAGTGCAGCACAGGAGAAGGAAGCCGAATTCATAAAAGGGCAAGGGGGGCCATGAAGAGCTCCGCGTTTCGCGGCAGAGTCGGCGGTATTGTTACCAACAGAGTCGGGGTCGCTACTACGCTGGTGAGCGCGAACTTTAACAACGGCCAGTCGGGAGGGCAGGAAGGTAGCCCTGATCAGGTTCTCGATAAGCGACGCATGGGAAATGGGTTTGTTATCAGTAGTAACGAAACCGCGTTGATGCCAGATTCCCCCAAAATCATGAACTACGGCGAAAGCGTAACGGCTGTCCGTGTATATAGTGACATCTTGGTCTTGAGCCAAGATGCAGGCGCGCGTGATAGCGCACAATTCAGCCGCTTGGGCCGAAGTGAAAGGTAGAGAAAAGGACTCAACGACCATGTCAGGGGCAGCGCAAACAGCGTATCCGCAGAGAAATATGCCATCCGATGGCTTGGAACATGATCCATCAACATAAAATGCTAGGCCAGAAGGCGACGGGGGTAGAAGACACATCAGGGCGAATAGAAGTTTCACCGGCCAGACGGGTCTCGCAGTCATGCACGTCTAGAGTGGGACTGGAGGCGTCGTGTGGTAACAGAAGTAAACGCATTAAAGCGAAAGAGACAGTATCTAGTGAGGAGTGCGGACGCACAGTGAGGTTTTCGGTGTTCAACAAAATGTTCTCATAGCCTGCACGCCGCTGAGCAGACAAGTGCTGTGTAGAACAGTTATTTAGGAGCTGACAGACCTGATGATAGGTGTGTAATGTCAAGTCATGACCTAAAACGATTTTTTCAGCATCCTGTACCATTAGTGTGCACGCCGCGACCGCTCGGAGACAGGACGGAAGGCCTCGGGCCGTAACGTCCAATGTTTTAGAATAATATGCGCAAGGGCGCAAACCTCCCCCGTGGGGCTGAGCCAGAACCGCAGCAGCAGTGCCCCCCGACTCTGACACCCACAGGTGAAATGGCAGAGCGTAGTTGGGCAGGCCCAAGGCTGGTGCAGACTGCAGTGAGGACCGTAGAGCAGAATATGCACAGTTCATGGCTGTAGTCCATGTGAGGCGATGAGTCATGGCCTGTTCATGAGTGAAGGAGGCACGCAGTGTTTTGTCATGCGCGGAGCAGTCAGGAATCCACTGTCTGCAGTAATTGATGAGGCCGAGGAAAGACATCATAGCCTGCTTGGTGGCGGGCTTGGGAAGCTGCGTGATGCATGACACTCGGTCAGCGGAGAGGAGGCGTTGACCTTGAGATAGTTCATGACCCAGATATTGGACCCGGGGTAGGCAGAACTGCAGTTTCTTTAGTGAAACCTTGAAGCCCAGGGTAGCCAAGCGCATGAGGACCAGTTTAGATGCCTCAGTGCACGTGGAGCTGTCAGGGGCCGAAATCAGAAGGTCATCTGCATACTGCAGGAGCACAGCACCCCCGGGGAGGGAAAGGTCAGAAATTAGGTCTCGGAGCGACGCGGTGAACGCCGCAGGCGAGTCGCAGAAACCTTGCGGCAAACGAGACCACGTGTATTGGCGTTGGCGATGAGTGAAAGCGAAAATCGGCTGGGTGTCGGGTTCAACAGGAATGCTGAAAAAAGCAGAACTAACGTCTAAAACAGTAAAAAATGTGTGTTGACACGGAATCGAGGTCAATATTGAAGAGACATCAGGCACAATTGGGGCGATAGGCACGACGGCGTCATTAAGGCGTCGAAAATCTTGGGGACTGGGTTAATTGGTGTGTTATACGCACTTTGACATGGGACGACCACACCTAGAGAAAGAAGTTTTTGTAGAATAGAGTCTATACCACACAGTTTGTGCTCGGGCAAAGGGTATTGTTTAACATAAACAGGAATGGGGCTTTTTAGAGTAGCCTCATATGGTTTACAATCAACCCTGCCAACATCATCCTTATGTGCAGCCCAAACAGTGTGTGGTATGGAACGCAGAAGCTCAGGAACCTCTGGGGGGTGTGAGACAGACAACAGAGAGGACACTGGTGATTTAAAGGATTTATTGGCGATGTTGAGATCGCGATTGAAATCTCCCGTGGACACGGTCATGCGCGAACCAGAAAAGGACAGGGATAGACCAAGTTTACTCATTAAATCCCGCCCCATAAGGTTAAAGGGACAATCTGGCATGAACACGAAAGAATGAGTAAATCGCACTGCGTCGCATACAACCTGAAGTGGGGGTGTATACGGAGATGAGAAGGGCTGTCCTGTAATACCCACAGAGCTAGTGATTCTAGATGATAAAGGCCCCTCATAACTGGGTCCGAGCGAAGAGAGCGTGGTGCCGGTATCAATAAGAAAATTACAGTCAACACCAGATACATTGAGAGACACAACAGGAAGGTCATGATTCAGATGGTTGGCAAGGTGAAGAGCACATTTTGGTAACAAAAAGTGCAGCTGTCCTGTCATGTATCTGCCTTTTCTTAAACCTAACTTGCCTGGCACTGCTGTGGATTGAAGTCCACATTTCAAAAAATACACAGTAGTGATCAGACAATGCAACATCCTTAATAGAGGCTGAAATGTTAAGACCCTTTGAGATAACCACATCCAAAGTGTGACCATGGCAATGTGTGCTTCCAGTCACATGCTGAGTTCAAAAGATTCAAGTACATCATAGAGTTCTTTGGCGTAATTATCCTTGTGATTATCAATATGAATGTTAAAATCACCAGCAATAACAAAATGATCAATTTCAGTAGAAATAAAAGATAACATATCTGTGAAGTCATCAATAAAATTAGCATTGTACCTTGGAGGTCCGTAGACAGTTACTAATAATATTCTTTGTGCCCCCTTTAAAATCGCACCTAAATATTCAAAAGATGTGAAATCACCAAGTGGTAACTGCTTGCATTGGAAAGTATCATTAAACAGCATTGCTACACCTCCACCTTTCTTGCCGGTGCATGAAACATTTAAAAAGTTAAAGTTTGGTGGAGCCGTCTCAGTTAACACAATATCAGCACTATATGAGTTTAATGTCTCTGTTAAAAGCATGAAATCAAGCCTGTGAGTTGTAATTAAATCATTAATTATATAAGACTTATTTGTAAGAGATCTGATATTCAGTAGAGCTAACTTAATAACCTGTGCACTTTGTTTCAAAGACTGTGAGTTACCTCCAACATACTGCAGGTTGGATGTATTCACAGTATCTGACCTAAACTCCTTGTTCTTTCTGCTTCTGATACGAACTGGAATGGGAAAGATAATTTGGACACAGGGTCCATGCTTGTTTTGGAAACAAGTACCGCTGATATCATCACTGTAGCAGCACGGACCCAAAAGAGAGAATGCAGAAAGGCTGAGCGCAGATGGCGTAAAACCAAACTTCACATACATAAAGAGAGTTTCTTCAGTTCATCCCACACCTTTTTCATGTCATACCACGATTTATAGCTTTCATTCATGTAAGATAGGTCTCATCCGGGATCCCCTATACCCTCATTAATCATGCGATGTGCGGAACCCAAATAGCCCGCATCGAAAGTGCCCTCCCTGGGGTATGCGGGTATTTGCAGATTACTTTCGGTCCAACCAGCTAGGTTGGACAAAAATGGATCAACATAATAGCCCAAATTACATCTACGCATCCATGCAGCCGATGTCTCTTCCGGCTCTGGTTGGAACGACGTGCCCATTATGGAAAAATACAGTGAGAGCTGTACTGAGAGTTTCCACTATAGGACGTTCCCTGTCTCCCACTAAGCGCTTAGGTTTAAATATACCATACCCTCTATACCCTCACTCTCGTACTCCCGCCCACCTGACAGGCTGGGTCGGTTCGCTCTGAACACTCAGGTGATCTCGACAACCAGGCAGAGGTCCAAAAAAGATTAATTGGACTTACCTGGGTGAAGAGAACACGTCGGAGGTCACCATCTGAAAGGACCGGCCGTTTTTGGTCCGTTTATGAAGAGGAACCAGAGAGTGGATCACCTGTCCTGTGGAAAGTCTCAGTCTCAGCGAGCGCGCTCGGTGCAGGAAGACAGAACCACTCTCGTAATCAATCAAAGAGTTTATTAAGTCTTCTGCACAAAGAAAGAAGGGCACTCCTTCTTTTATACAAACATGTCCTGCCCTGTTGCGTACAAGCAAACAGGGTGGACTCAAATAAGTTGTCTAACAGTCATGAAATGCTAAGTTGACACTCACAGACCACAGGAACTGCCCAAGGGAGGGGGGCTTCTGCTCTGTGTACGATAATCTTACCTACAAAAGGGAACAAATGGTTCTGGGCGGAATGTCTTCATGATAAGAGAAGCAAGTTTTTTGTGCAAACTGCCAAGGACAGCAGCTATGCTTGCTGCAAAATCTGCTTAGAGCAGAGTTGGAGCAGAGTTAACCCTTTCAAGTCACTAATGACATTCTGATGACAGCTGATGCTGGCTCACCATCTTTGCTCATCCTCCTTGATCTGCGGTTGTACCATACCATTGGACTCACGGACACTGCTTTCGCCTGGCTTCAATCTTTTCTCACCGGCAGAACTGAGTTAATTTCCACTGGAACTGCAAGGTCTCAATCATATGAAGGGATCTACGGGGTTCCCCAAGGGTCAGTCCTTGGGCCCATCCTCTTCAATTTGTATATGCTCCCCCTTGGCCAGGTTATTAGTCGTTATGGAGTTTCATTTCACTGCTATGCCGATGACATATAACTTCACATGAAGAGTGACACAACTTCCTCTGATGCTACTGCTCCATCATCATCATCAGCATCATCATCACCATCAGCCTATTCAATCCTCACTGCCTGTCTGGAAGAGATAAACATGTGGATGAAACACGTTTTCTTCAACTGAACAGTACAAAAACAGAGGTGATGTTGATGGGCCCCCCACATCAGATTCAGTCCTCTCCCATAACCAATATTATACTATCACACCACGACTTTATCAACAACAGTTACCAATCTTTGCATAAAACTTGACCTTCAGCTCACTTTTGAAGCCTGTATCAAAGATCTTTGCAAGATTTCCTTTCATCATCTCAGAAATATTGTCAAACTTTGACCTACACTCACTGCTTCTGATGCTGAAAAGCTGATTCACGCATTTGTCTCCTCCAGACTGGATTACTGCAATGCACTTTTCATTGGGATTCCTAACAAGAGTCTTCAAAAACTATAGTACATTCAGAACAGTGCTGCTCGGATCCTGATGAGAGTACAGAAACATGAACACATCACACCTATCCTTCACTGGCTTCCTGTCTCTGTTAGGGTTGAATACAAGGTCTCCCTACGCACTTACCAGCACCATGGTTGATCAGGCTTTTTGCTCTGCCGCACCTCGTTTGTGGAACGCCCTCCTTGACCATTTGAGGGCACCACAGCCAATTGAGAGTTTTAAAAAAGGATTAAAAACATTTCTTTTTAGCAGAACTTAACTCTTAATTAACTTGACTGGTTGTATGCTGTTTTATACTGGTGATTTTACTTTTATAGCACTTTGAAATTTGTTTCAAATGTAAAGTGCGTTATAAATAAAATGTACATTTTACATTTAGCAGACGCTTTTATCCAAAGCGACTTACAAATAATGTGGTACATAGAACAAACATAGTCAGACCATAGTGGGGTAGAGAAGGGAAGGAGGGCAAGAAGGAGATGAGGTTGGTAGTGGCCAGATTTGCAAGAGGCGATTAGAGCAAGTGCTCCCTGAAGAGCACTTGAATTTATTATTATTATGTCTGCTCACCGTTTCGATGATCTTTTGTATCGCATTTGTCCCTTTGTTCAGTATGCTAGTACACACTCCATCCCTCCATCCATGTCAAACTGTCTGAGAGGCTGTCTGTCACATTAAGCATTTTATCTTCCGGAAGTACTCAACAAAGTGTTGCTGCAAGCTATAAACTTGGATCTACCACAGTGTCACTAATTGTTTCTGAGATCTCCAAGGCTCTTTGGGAAGGTTTAGAATTTCCCAAATTGGGTTGTATTGATGGGAAACATGTTCAACTTAAAGCACCATCACTGGCAGGTAGTGACTTTTTCAACTACAAAGGAGCAAACTCCATCATCCTAATGTGAGTATGTGATGCAAATTATCGATTCACCATGGTTGACACTGGAGCCTATGGACATGGAAGTGATGTTGG
Organism: Pygocentrus nattereri; assembly: GCF_015220715.1. Lineage (NCBI taxonomy): Eukaryota > Metazoa > Chordata > Actinopteri > Characiformes > Serrasalmidae > Pygocentrus > Pygocentrus nattereri. Next base: position 24,878,907 of record NC_051218.1, on the reverse strand, counting down.
TGTGTTCCAGGAAAGCAAGCTTGGGTCAAACCTGTTACAGGGAACAGATCTGGCTTCTTACTTTCACCTGCCAAAATACCTGGCACAAGCATCATTGTGCCACATGTGATGGAGATGAGGCTTTCCCACTGCACTCTAATCTCATGCGGCCCTGTCCTGGTAAGCTATTATATTTTATTGTTTATTTTAGTATAGTTAAACATACATTTTTAGTACAGCTTTCTCATAAAGACATTCAGCATAGGAATTCTGATGACAAAAAATACTCAAGAGTGTAATGATGTCACGTATTCTCCACACCACAGCTCTTGTGTTGAGGGCCAGAATCCATCGCAGTTTGGCGATTTGCCTGATTTGCCACTTGCCAGGGCAGTGTAATCAAGAGAGGTCTCATAAACTGAAAGAGCTACAGGTAGCAGTACTTCTCAGATCCAGCCTTAGACACTTTCTGAACATGTTTAAGCTATCACTGTTCTACTAGATGTAATGAGTGAAATTTGCAAGCACTTTTTCATTCCACATTTTTTTGTTAAACTATGGTTTGTTATAACACTTTCAGCCTTCTGCTGAGTTTATGGTGGAGAATAGAAAATATCCATCCATCCATCCATTATCTTCCGCTTGTCCGGGGTTCGGGTCGCGGGGGCAGCATCCTAAGCAATGAAGCCCAGACCTCCCTTTCCCCAGCCACTTCCGCCAGCTCTCCAAGGGGGATTCCGAGGCGCTCCCAGGCCAGCTGGGCGATATAGTCGCGCCAGCGTGTCCTGGGTCTTCCCCGGGGTCTCCTCCCAGGTGGACTCGCCTGTGACACCTCCCGAGGGAGGCGTCCAGGAGGCATCCTAACCAGATGCCCGAACCACCTCAGCTGGCTCCTCTCGATGTGAAGAAGCAGCGGCTCTACTCCGAGTCCCTCCCGGATGACTGAACTTCTCACCCTATCTCTAAGGGAGAGTCCAGACACCCTGCGGAGGAAACTCATTTCGGCCGCTTGTATTCGCGATCTTATTCTTTCAGTCATTACCCAAAGCTCATGACCATAGGTGAGGGTGGGAACGTAGATCGACCGGTAAATCGAGAGCCTTGCCTTATGGCTCAGCTCTTTCTTTACCACAACAGACCGGTAAAGAGCCCGCATCACTGCTGACCCAGCACCAATCCGCCTGTCAATCTCCCGCTCCCTTGTACCATCACTCGTGAACAAGACCCCGAGATACTTGAACTCCTCCACTTGAGGCAAGAGCCAATCCCCGACCCAGAGAAGGCTCTCCACCCTTTTCCGCCTGAGAACCATGGTCTCGGATTTAGAGGTACTGATTCTCATCCCAGCCGCTTCACACTCGGCTGCAAACCGATCCAGCGAAAGCTGAAGTTCGCGGCCTGATGTCCCCAATAGGACCACATCATCTGCAAACAGCAGCGATGTGACCCTGAGGTCACCAAACCGGACACCCTCCATCCCTTGACTGCGCCTAGAAATTCTATCCATAAAAATTATGAATAGAATCGGTGACAAAGGGCAGCCCTGACGGAGTCCAACTCTCACTGGGAACGAGTCTGACTTACTGCCGGCTATGCGAACCAAACTCCAGCTTTGTTTGTACAGGGCCTGAATGGCTCGTAGCAAAGAGCCATGTACCCCGTACGCCCGAAGCACCTCCCACAGAATACCCCGGGGAACACAGTCGAATGCCTTCTCCAGATCCACAAAGCACATGTGGACTGGTTGGGCAAACTCCCATGAACCCTCCAGAATCCTGGAGAGGGTGAAGAGTTGGTCCAGTGTTCCACGACCAGGGCGGAACCCGCACTGTTCCTCCTGGATCCGAGGTTCGTCTATAAGCCGGACTCTCTTCTCCAGTACCCCTGCATAGACCTTGCCCGGGAGGCTGAGGAGTGTGATTCCCCTGTAGTTGGAACACACCCTCCGGTCCCCTTTTTTAAAAAGAGGCACCACCACCCCAGTCTGCCAATCCAGTGGCACCGCCCCCGATGTCCACGCAATGTTGAAAAGGCGTGTCAGCCAAGACAGCCCCACAACATCCAGAGCCTTGAGGAACTCAGGGCGGATCTCATCCACCCCTGGAGCCTTGCCACCAAGGAGCTTCTTAACTACCTTAGCGACTTCGGCCTCAGTAATGGACAAGCCTATTCCCATGTCCCCAGACTCAGCCTCCTCACTGGAGAACGTGTCGGTGGGATTGAGAAGGTCCTCAAAATATTCCTTCCACCGCCCAATGACGTCTTCAGTCGAAGTCAGCAGCACACCATCTCCACTATATACAGTGCTAGTGGCACACTGCTTTCCCCTTCTGAGTCGCCTGACGGTTTGCCAGAATCTTTTCGGAGCCGACTTAAAGTCAGTTTCCAAGGCCTCACCAAACTCCTCCCATACACGGGTTTTTGCCTTGGCAACAACTGAAGCCGCAGATCGCTTGGCCTGTCGATACCTGCCAGCTGCCTCTGGTGTCCCACAGGCCAACCATGCCCGGTAGGACTCCTTCTTCAGCTTGACGGCATCTCTCACCTGGGGTGTCCACCACCGGGTTCGAGGATTACCGCCCCGACAGGCACCAACTACCTTACGGCCACAGCTACAGTCAGCCGCTTCAGCAATGGAGGAACGGAACATGGCCCATTCTGAGTCAATGTCCCCCACCTCCCCCGATATCTGGTCAAAGTTCTGACGGAGGTGTGAGTTGAAGATCACTCTGACAGGTTCTTCTGCTAGACGTTCCCAGCAAACCCTCACTATGCGTTTGGGCTTGCCTGGTCTGACCGGCATCTTCCCCCACCACCTGATCCAACTCACCACCTGGTGGTGATCAGTTGACAGCTCAGCTCCTCTCTTTACACGAGTGTCCAAAACACATGGCCGCAAGTCCGACGACACGACTACAAAGTCAATCATTGAACTGCGGCCTAGGGTGTCCTGGTGCCATGTGCACTTATGGACATCCTTGTATTCAAACATGGTGTTCGTGATGGACAAACTGTGGTTTGCGCAGAAGTCCAAAAACTGAACACCACTCGGGTTCAGATCAGAGAGGCCATTCCTCCCAATCACACCCCTCCAGGTCTCACTGTCATTGCCCACGTGAGCGTTGAAGTCCCCCAGTAGGACAATAGAGTCTCCAGGAGGAGCACTTTCAAGCACCCTTCCCATGGACTCTAAGAAGGCTGGGTACTCTGAACTGCTGTTCGGTGCATAAGCACAGACAACAGTCAGGACCCGTTCCCCAACCCGAAGGCGTAGGGAAGCTACCCTCTCGTCCACCGGAGAAAACCCCAACATACAGGCACCGAGTCGAGGGGCTATGAGAAAGCCCACACCTGCCCGCCGCCTCTCACCATGGGCAACTCCAGAAAAGAATAAAGTCCAGCCCCTCTCAAGGAGATTGGACCCAGAGCCCAAGCTGTGTGTTGAGGTGAGCCCGACTATATCTAGCCGGTATCTCTCAACCTCACGCACCAACTCAGGCTCCTTCCCCACCAGTGAGGTAACGTTCCAAGTTCCAAAAGCCAGTTTCAGCAACCGAGGATCAGAACGCCAAGGCCCACGCCGTTGGGCACTGCCCGATCCACAACGCACCGAACCCCTACTACTGCCCCTCCCATTGGTGGTGGGTCGATGGGAGGGGGGACTCATGTAACTCCTTCGGGCTGGGCCCGGCCGGGCACCATGAGTAAACGCCCGGCCACCAGACGCTCGCTGGCGAGCCCCTCCCCCAGGCCTGGCTCCAGGGTGGGGCCCCGGTAACCCTGTTCCGGGCAGGGTACACAAGTCCTGTTTTTGTGTCTTCATAGGGGTTATTATGGATCACACTTTGTCTGACCTGTCACCTAGGGCCAGTTTGCCATGGGAGACCCTACCAGGAGCTTTTGCTCCAGACAACATAGCTCCTAAGATCATTCAAGCACGCAAACCCCTCCACCACGATAAGGTGGTGATCCAAGGAGAGGAGAATAGAAAATAGAAAAACTAAAACAAAAAGGATCAGAGTTCATACAAACACTCTTGTATTGTGTCACTATTTAAGTATTGAGGAATACCTTTTCCCCCCATCTGGGCTTGTATTCATGAAGCTTAGTAGAGAAGTATTTCTACGTTGAGAAACTTTACAGATATAGGCCTAGGTGATGTTATTGAGAAGTTCCTTTAAATGTAAGACTAGATATGGTGCCATGAGTTTTCATTTTAGTTTGTTTTGTAGTTTGTTACAATGGTGTAATCTGAAACACCTGTTTGTTTCTTTAGATATGAAAGAATCACATTTTCTGGTTTCTGTTTTGTGATAGTTTATTTTTTGAACTACTGAACATTTCAGGCACCTTTTTTTGTTATAATATAAGGCAAATGTGTCTTACATCTGAACAGCTAATAAAAGCACATATAGGTTCAAAAACATTTCCCTTACCTTAGTTTCTGTTTTTTAATCTTTATCTATGACTACTCCACAGTCTGATTTTGCTGTTGCTTATACAAAGGCTAAAACACTGAAATTGTATAAAAACAGCAGAACAAAAAGAAACAGGTTTAAAACAATTGCTCATAGTTTAACACTTTTTTGTCTTAACACCCATTCTTACTCCTCAGTCTGACTTTGATGCTCCCTATGGCTATAATACAAATTGTATAAAATAAGCTGGAAAAAAAACACAGGGGTTTGAAACAGTTACCCATATCTTAGCAGTTTAGTGTCTTACACCAATTCTTACTCCTCAGTCTGATTTTGCTCTTCCTCATACAGAAGCTGGAACACTTTAAAATTCACTGCAGCTTTCTTCTGTGGTGCAATTTTCGACAGCATATCAACAACAACAAGATCAAATCTAACATCTTCATTGTTTTGCTGTGCTAGTTTGTGTCTCTCTTGAATTACACTTTCAAGCCTCTTGAATATAGCACCTTCAGTAGACTTTCTCCTTTTTTCTCCTCCATGGGGTTGAAGAAGAACAGTTCTGAGCTGGTGCAGAGGTGCAGGATTGAGATGACAGAATGGGTGTATGCAATGGAGACAAATTCAAAGACAGTGCAAAGGAAGTGGGGCCTCTTGCTAGAAGGAGATCTAATGAGGAGGATGCAGATGAGGATGCACTGGTTGTGGCTGGTGGTACAGGAATAAATTCAGTTGTGGACAGAATGACCATTGTTAACAGTTTTAATACAAGATTCAGGCTGTGCTCAGTTGTTGTCAGCTGACTGGAAGTGTCTTGTGTAAAGTGGGTCTGTGTGTCTATTTCATCTGGCAGCAATTATGGTACAGCAGCCTCAACAAAAGTAAAACATGGGTATGATATAGCAGTTCAAAATATTGCTTTAATTAATTTAGAGTGCTTTGATGTGAAATGGTTTGGTGTAGAGATCCAAAACCAACAATGAATCTACACATCTTCTGAGTTTTTATCATATGTTAATGGTAAAATATAGACAGGAGCTAAAAATGTTGTATTTGGGACTGTTTTAGCCCACAGCACCCTACATGTGTCCCTCTGCCATAAAATGATTTGGAATATATGTTTTAGGCCAAAGCCTTTATATTAAAACTACCATAAAACAATGTCACATTAATCACACAGTGTACTAGAAACAATTTCACATACTGTGAATTTCACATTCTGTAAGGGAGCTTATACAGATATTGAACTCTGATATCTAGTTACTATCAAAAGATCTGTATAAATTTCTGACATCTCATTCCCACGCCTCACAAAGTCGTGGCCATGCACGCATTATTTTTATTTATACAGGATGTCACCAGCGGGGCTCTGTATGACTAACGTTAGCTAAAACAATTTTTCAAAAGGGCTTTTGAAGTCCATTATCCTCTGCAGCCTCTGCCACAGTACTCTAGAGCCACTTTGTTGGAACTGTGACTCTAGTTTCCTTCCATAGTGCGTCTTTGCTTCATTCACCGCCCACTGTTCTCTGTAGCATGCAGCCTTATATTCATCCATACTGCCTTGTAGGCTCAAGAGTTCAGGTTCATGGTTTTATCCACCCACAGGTTCTGGTTGTGAAGCGACCCTACGTTGATTTTTGGGACAGTATCTATCAGTTTCCCAAGGAAACTCACGACCGTTTCCGTAAAACACGTTGATGTCTTCAAAGCTGTGCCAGTACATGTCCCAGTCTGCGTTATCAAGAGCATTCTGCAGGGGGCTCCTGAGTGGCGCAACCGTCTCAGCATTATACCTACCATCAGGAGATAGCAAGTTTGATCCCTGGTGATGCTACAGCCATCCGTTGCCAGGAGTCCAAGACAGTACAATTGGCCTTGCTCTCTCTGGGTGGGTAGGATGGCCCCTCTTCTCCCCCCATCGCTCAACACTATGCTAGTCAGCACAGGCATCTGTTAGCTGACATAACAGATCTGGCGGTTGACGCTTTCCTTCGAACACATTCCTGTGACGTTGCGTGAGCAGCAGTTCGAAAAAGAAGCGGTGGTTGGTTTCACACGTCTCAGAGGAAGCCTGTGCTAGCCTTCACCCTCTTAGCGTTGGTAGTATTGTGTAATTGGGGGAGTCCTAAGTAGCGGGGGGAATTGGAAATGACTAAAGTGGAGAAAATCAGGTAACAAAAAAAAGGCAGCGATAAGGAGAGCAGGGAGAGCCCTAACCCTAACCCTAACCCTAACCCAACTGCTGAAGCAGCAGAGGACGGCAGAGGAAGGGGATAAAGATGCAGAGGCAATATTAAGAGATAGCAGGGAACACAGTTATGATTTAAGGTCATGGAGGGCTTCGAGTTACCAAATGCCAATCCTCTCCACCCCCACAGGACAAAAGTATAAATCTTTCACATTAAGAGATGTCCAGTATATCGTTGACAAACTCCCTAGCTTAGATGAAGGGGGAAGGCTGTGGCTGCAGAAACTAGACATAATGACAGCGGGACAGGTTTTCGGGCTGGGTGACTTCAGGCAGATGGCAGCGCGGTGTATGTCTCCAGGCGAATTGAGGGAAATTGAACTATCGGCAGGTATAGAGAACACACTAGAAAATGTGCCCTTCACTCTCGTAGTAAAAGATGTATACGAGGCGATCAGAGAAAAATGGCCGGTTAAGAGTAGCGCGGGTTTGATTGGGATGAATTGACTAACCCTAGAGTGCACATTACACAATGTACTGAGACCTGGGTGCAGCACTGTGGACAACATCCATCGAAAAAGGTAGCTCAGGGGGAGTGGTTTAGACAGGCAGTGTTGATAGGGCTTCCCTTACCAGTGCAGTCCGCCATCAATAATAATCCTGATTTGGTGGACTGTTCCTTTGAGCTATGGTGAAACGTGTTTTACACACCACATGGAGCAAGTGCAGGAGAAAAAGAAACAGGAAGTTAAAAAAACTGATGACTTGAAGGCACAGTTATTGAAGCTGCAGTTTAGTGAGGCCAGAAATAAGCTGAACATGGAGAAGAAAGAACGCAGAGAATAAAAAGGGAAGTGTTATGGCTGTTGTAACACAATCTCCTATAGCACCCCAGGAACAGCAAATGCCTGCACTAGGCCCACAGCCTGGCAGTTATTCATGGGGAGGGTATAACGCCAGAGGCGGTGGTCGAGGGCAAGGCAGGGGACGTGGGAATAGAGGAAGCTTACGGGGGCCCCTGTTTCATCTGCAACCACATGGGCCACTTCAAGGCTTTTCTGGGACGACACAAACTCTGCCATTTACCAAACCACTGAGCACACCCCTGGGCAAACAGAACTTTAACCACTCATATGTGTGTTCCTCTTCTCTCCCTATCAACATTCTAGGCAGAGACTTGCTCCTGAGGGCGGGGGCTGCTATCCTATGTGGGCCCAGGGGGTAGAGGTGGTTTTCCCGGACGGGACTACGCACGCATGTTCCTATGACACAGTGACAGCAGGGATCTACATGGTTCAACCTGTAACCGAGCAGTACGCGGACATTTATTGGGGACTGTTTCAAACTGAATCAAACACGGGGGCTCTTGGGGCTTTTCACCTATGTCGACCCTGGATTCTTTCCTTAGGGCGTTATGCACAACCTCTCGACCTGTTTCACGTTACTCTCTACTATGACAGACTGAGTGATGAGTGTTACTTTGAAGCCTTTTCAGAGCAGCTAGAAGGGACTCTATGTGTAATTAGCTCAGATTGTATTATTATTGGGAAAGAGGGAGTGGCGACCAGAGCAGATTTGGGGGAATATGAACAGTGGTTTAAGAATGAGGAAGACTCAGTCCCACACATTTCATTGGCCCTTCATCCTGGCTATCAGGCTAAGGATTTAGGCCCAATGGTTAGAAAGGCTGTTGACGCCACAGACTGGGGTCAATCACAGATTCCCGGGGTGTCTTTTTCTCAGTCCACAGGGGCATATAAAATTGAAATTCAAGCAACAGATCAGGTGCAGTGGGAACATAAAACGATCTCCAGGCATCACGGTAGGGAACTCACAGATCATCAAGATGCTGCTAGCATGTTGTCCACTCTGCCTGACTCACTTTGGTCTCAAGGGCCCACAGATGTGGGCATGGTAAGGTGCACGCCAATCACTTTTGAATTGATACAAACACAACCCGTTTGTGTCACTCAATATCCGCATAAGCCTGAAGCGGAGGAGGGGATTGCTGAAACAGTGACAGGGTTGTGGAAAGCAGGAGTTTTGGAGCACTCCCAGTCGCTGTGGAACACTCCCATCCTCCCCGTAGAAAAAAAGGGCACTGGTAAATATCGCATGGCTCATGATTTGCAAGCCATTAACCCCATTCATAGCACTCCCACCATTCCTGTTCCGAACCCGTACGTTGCTCTTACCATGTTATCGCACTCGCAGACTTGGTTTTCATGTCTTGACCTGGCTAATGCTTTTTTCTGTTTGCCTTTAGCACCGGAATGCCGTGCTGGGTCTCCTTTATGTTCCGAGGCCACCAGATCCAGTATACCAGGCTTCCGCAGGGTTTTTCTTTTTCTTTTTCTGAAAGAGTCTTTGCAGGGTTTAGAACTGCCCGACCAAACTACCGTCATCCAGTACGTGGATGATGTCCTGATCGCGTCAGCCAGCGCAGCAGACTGAGTCTTACAGCGACTGAGTGATGAGGGGTACAAAGTTTCTAAGGATAAATTATAGGTAGCACGCAAACAAGTATCTTTTCTAGGACGATTGGTCTCAGGCACCGGCACTAATATTTCAGCTGAACATAGGATGGCCATTTTACACCACCCAAAACCAGACACTGTCAAAGACATGTTAGCCTTTCTAGGACTGACAGGGTATAGCAGACAGTACATACCAAACTGGGGTCAACTCAGAGACATGGTTAAGCAATGTGGTATGCGAAATCTGAAGGGCAAACTCGAGTGGGGCACTGAGGCTGAGCACTCATTCATCCTGTTGAAGCAAACTTTGGCACAGGCGGCAGACTTAGCTGATCACACTAGAGACTTTTATTTGGATGTTTCTGGAACAAACGGTGTGGTTAACGCAGTTTTGTTCCAGAAAAAAGGGGGAGAGAGACAGGTACTTATGTATGTGAGCATTTTATTAGATGCTATGGAAAAACACCACCCAGAATGTACACAACACACAGGAGGACTCGCAAAAATCATTCAGAAAACAGCACACAGTCATGGGACATCCACTTATCATCCTCACAACACACAGTGTAGTGGCATATGTGAATTCTCAAACCTTCACACTCACCACTCTGAGGCAACAGAGACTGTGTAAAACACTCAAAGCACCAAACCTCACATTCACACATGTAGGGATTAATATGGCAGAAAGGATGGGAGAAGGAGAGCCGCATGAGTGTGAGAGGATTGTATTGGAAACCGAGAAAATAAGACCAGATCTGGGAACAGAAATCATACCAGGGGCAGTTAATTTGTGTACTGATGGGTGTTGTCAGACAATGGCACACATTTTAAGTCCAATGACATACAGAAGGTAGAACAGCTGTTAGGGATCCAACATGGATTCGGAACAGTGTACCACCCACAGTCACAAGGTAAGGTGGAAAGGATGAATCTGAACGTGAAAAACAAATTTGCAAAAATCTGCACGCAGACCAAATTGAATTGGGTTGATGCATTACCCTTAGTATTGATGGCCATCAGAAGTTCAGTTAACAGATCATCAGGGTTAACTCCATTTGAATTGCAGACAGGAAGAGCGTTTCCGGGACCGTCAGCCCCTTTAGAAACATCCCCTAAATCTGTGAATCACAAAGCATACTCTAACGAACTGCAAGGTCTTGTGTCAGTTTTCTCTGTGCAGGTTGGTGAAAAACAGGGCGGTAAGGATCTGACTACAGTTCCAGAAGCCGAGTGGGTCCTGCTGAAGCAGTGGAAGCAAAAGTGGGACGAGCCGAGGTGTGGATAGGACCATTCCAAGTCCTGGAGAGAACTTCACATGCAGTGAGGCTGAAAGGAAAAGGAGAAACCTGGTATCATTGGAGCCAGTGTGCAGAGGGGACACCACCGAGCCACAGCCTAGGGGAAAAGGAAGCTGATGTCAGCCACAGCTGATGCAGCTGCCGGGGGAGGAAGCATCACACATAACACATACAGCACATGCTCATAGCAGAAGCCAAAACCCCAGTGTACACGGGATAAAAAAAATAATCCCCTCTGGGTAAAAAGGGGGAAGGGCAGTCCACCCATTCCCCTGAAGATCCTGGCGGAAGAAGAGAGAAGGTCAGAAGAAGCCCACAAGAATGACGATGGCACAGTTGTATTGTATGATTTGCCTATGGTTACTCTGTGTGATTGCAATTATGTTCGGCATTTGTTGCACCATTTCTCGTAATAAGTAATAGATAGGGAGTTGTAGGGGGTTAAAATACTGGGAATCTAGCATTTTGGTTTGTATTTGTAAAATAGCAGAAGGTTTGTTATTTCATAGGATTTGATAAATCAGTAGGTGTCAAGGGGATTTCCACTCGAACTCAGGAACATACAAGCATAGAGGAAAGTTTAGCTTTTTGCAGTTTACAAGACTTATGATATTTAGGAAATGGTGAGTATCAACCATAGGAAGAAGGGGAGGACAGGTTGTGACGTCCTAATGGACGTCAAAAAGGGGGAATTGTGGAAATATTGAAATTGCTTAGCATTATTTACTCTTGTATAGCATTATTTACTTCTAGGTAATAGTATACTGAATATTCTTATAGGAACCAGCATATTAGAGTAGGCCCACTTCGCTCAAATGCGTACGTGCATGGCTGCACATAGGGTCCTCATGTAACCTTTTGCTCTATAACAGGTCCTCATGTAACCTTTTGCTCTATAACATTTTGTTCTAAAAAGTTTCTAAAAATTATGTTCAGCGTTTGTACAGGAAGTACAAACTGCAGGGAAGTGACTGCAGTCCAGACTGCAGGGAATTGAGAGAGACAACCACACCGAAAACACAGCAGGCAGAAGTCTAAAGGCTAGGCAGAGATCCAGGAAGGTGACAACAAGGGCAAAGTTAAAAAAAATATCAGCTCCATGGGGGAGGGGGGAGAGAGCGTTAAGAGCAAACAAGTCAAACAAGTCATTTCTGGCACATGACACAAAATGTCATGTGCCAGAAAAAAACATGAAAAGCTGCAAATATACAAAAAGCTCACCAAAACGTAAGTTCAAGTGTATAATCAACATCTTACACAACCAAAGGCATGATATACAACAAAAATTCAGACTAAGTAATGGCAAAAGTTAATTACTCAAGGTTTTTCCTAACAAAAATCAATGAAAATAACCAAATACAAACCAAACAATTTTTTCTCAACTGCTGAAATAGAACTGCTCCAATAAAAAAATTAGCAAGATCTATACAGACACACCTTTGTTAAACGTCAGCAACACTTTTGCCTCAAAATTCTCATCAGTGACCTTGGCTCTGTTTGGGTTGAGAATTGGGCATGCACATCTGAATAATCTCTCAACTGCTGTTGAAGTTCCACAGCAGAACTATATTTTTAGGTAAAATAATATAATACTCCTTTGCTTTAAAATCATTATAACACAGAATTCTAACAAAGTTTTCATTATAAATGCTGGAGTTAATACATAACTGCTAATTCTCCCTTTAACCTTGAAGACCGACGCAAAGACTGTTGGACACACAGCAATGCAGAAAACGAAAAAGCAAAGAAAGGGATTTGAGACGAATATCAATAATTTAAAGGTGAATGGACTTATTTGCATTTATAAGCACTCAGCTGGTTTCCTAATATGTTTAATCTGCAAAAACTCATGAAGCTGAAGTCGCTTCTCATTTACCAGCTTCTTAGAATTCTCCCATTCCACCTTAAATGGCACAGCAGTACAATTTGGCAGGTCAGGCACCATTTAAGGTGGAACGGGACAATGCGAACGAGAAGCAGGAGGATGAGAAGCAACTTCAGCTTCGTAAAAAGTCAAACATTGAGAGACATTTTACAAGAAACTCGCTGAAAAGTTTCCTGACTGAGGGGTGAAAAAAGCAGCTATAGCTGAGCTGAAGGTTAAAGCAGAGCAAAGTAAGTCTGTGTTTTTTCGTTTATATTCTTATCCTGTAATAGCATATTAGCACACATTGAGACTTACTTACAGCCAAGAGAGTAAAATGGACAGTAAATGTTGTGGCTCCCAAGGTGGTTTGATATTCGTTGAAAAGACAAAACGGCCATTCTTAACATTTCGTTTGCGACCTCTGAGTTAAGCTTGCTAGTTAGGGGTGATCTCCGCATGGGATCTGCGCATGCCCGTTTGCTTGAGCTGTCTGTGGCTCAGTCAGGTTTGCACAGTCACTACCAGCCCAGTTAACGACCACATTCTATGGTTCAATTTGCACAGATCGTCTAAAGCCTGTAGCGAAATTGTAGTGAAAATTATCCCTATAGCTACACAAAAATGTGTAGGCGCTACAGCTACAGGATACATTTAACAAAACTAGCGGCTACAGCTATTAGCTACAAACATGTGTAGTCAGCTACAAATACTACTTAGCTACTCTCCCATCCCTGTATTTTGGCATGAGGTTGATGGCAGTATGGTCCAACTTTCCAAATGCAGGATGTAACTGTGCATTATAACAGTCTTGGAACAGAGTGTAGCAATGGTCCAGAGTTCTATCCCCCCTGGTGGGGCAGGTGATGTGCTGGTGAAAGTCTGGTTCTGCGTGCTTAAGGTTGGCGCTGTTGAGATTTTTTGTATGTTTTAATTGGGCAGCACGGTGGCGTGGTGGGTAGCGCTGTTGCCTCACAGCTAGGAGGGCCTGGGTTCGATTCCCCCCCGCGACCCTGACGGAGAAGCGGCTTAGAAAGTGGATGGATGGATGGATGGATGGATGGATGGATGGATGGTATGTTTTAATTTTTATTAGTGTTCTTATTTATTTTAATGTTGCTAAGCAATTGTATCTTTTGTTTTTTGTTATATTATTTATAGTTATATATATATTATAGATGAAAGATCAAAAGTTTAATCTGAGTAAATGTAACATTTTAAAGGAAAAATATGTTGAATAAAAATGTCACAGTGTCAACAAATCCCAAAAAAGTTGGGACAAGTAGCAATAAGTGGCTGGAAAAAGGAAATTGAGCATATAACGAACAGCTGGAAGATCAATTAACACTAATTAGCTCAATTGACAAAATGATTGGGTATAAAAAGAGCTTCTCAGAGTGTCAGTGTCTCTCAGAAGCCAAGATGGTAAGAGGATCATCAATTCCACCATTGTTGCGCAGAAAGATAGTGCAGCAATACCAGAATGGTGCTACCCAGCGTAAAATAGCAAAGACTTTTAAGTTATCATCATCAACCGTGCATAACATCATCAAAAGATTCAAAGAATCTGGAACAATCGCTGTGCGTAAGGGTCAAGGCCGTAAAACTCTACTGGATGCTCGTGATCTCCGGGCCCTTAAACGTCACTGCACCTCAAACAGGAATGCCACTGTCAAGGAAATAACAGAATGGGCTCAGGAATACTTCCAGAAAGCATTGTCAGTGAACACAATCCACCGTGCCATCCGCCATTGCCAGCTGAAACTCTACAGTGCAAAGAGGAAGCCATTTCTAAGCAAGCTCCACAAGCTCAGACGTTTGCACTGGGCCAGGGGTCATTTAAAATGGAGTGTGGCAAAATGGAAGACTGTTCTCTGGTCAGATGAGTCACGATTTGAAGTTCTTTATGGAACACTGGGACGCCATGTCATCCGGACCAGAGAGGACAAGGATAACCCAAGTTGTTATCAACGCTCCGTTCAGAATCCTGCATCACTGATGGTATGGGGTTGCATGAGTGCTTGTGGCATGGGCAGCTTGCATGTCTGGAAAGGCACCATTAATGCAGAGAACTATGTTCAGGTTCTAGAACAACATATGCTCCCATCTAGACGTCATCTCTTTCAGGGAAGACCCTGCATTTTTCAACAAGATAAAGCCAGACCACATTCTGCAGCAATCACAATAACATGGCTATGTAGGAGAAGGATCCGGGTACTGAAATGGCCAGCCTGCAGTCCAGATCTTTCACCTATAGAGAACATTTGTATGATTATTATTAATTTTTAGCATTTATGTTTTTACTATTTAACTTCTTAATCCCTGATTTCTGTATTGGCTTGGCTACATTGTAAATGAGAGTCTCCCTCAATGAGTTTAAATAAATTTTGTTTGATTGATTGAAATAGTGTTTCAAACACTATGTTTAAAACATTTTTCATAATTTGGTGCAAAACCTTATCATCAAATGCTGCACCATTTACGGTGGAATGGAAAATTCAAATAATTCGCTGCTGGTGAAAAAAAGGTCAACTTGTGCCTCATACATTCACTTTCAAACTTTGTTCAGCTCGGTTGTTTTGGTTTACTGACTCGGGACTTGAAATGAGACTTTGTGAAGACTTGAGACTTGTTACTTGTAACTTAGTGACCATCTCTGCTGATATGTAGTCATCTCTCTGATGTTGGGATAGATAAACACCAGTTTGAATCTATAGGGTAAGTCAGCTGAGGATGCTGTGTCACCCTGCTTACATCTTGCAACACTCATGCATAGACTCTTTTATAATCTTCAGAAGCTTGGTACTCACCAGTCTTCGTGCTGTTTGATTCTTGATTTTTTGTCTAGTAGAAACCAGGTATAGCAAGTCTTAGTGGAGTGGAGCAGGGTGAATAACCTAAGCCTGGTTTTTGAAAAGAAAAGGAGTTTGTGGTTGATTTCAGGAGACGGAAGGTGGACCTACCATCTCTGGCCATCCATGGAGCTGGAGAGTGTTCGTCTTCTTTAGGTTTCTGCAAACAACCGTCTGTTTATGTGGTAGAGTGCAGTTTTGTTGTGGAAAGGTAATCAAAGGCTAAACTTTATAAGACAGCTTAAGAAATTTGGTGTGACTACAGATTTTATGATATGCTTTTGTAGAGCTTTTGTGGAAAGTGTGTTGACCTTCTCCAAAGCACAAGAGTGTATAAGAGAAAGTGAGCTGTACTGCCTCCAAAATCATTGGTTGCAAAACTCCATCTTTTGCTTTTATATTTGCCAGGGTGATAGAAAATAAAGCATTAAAGATCTATGCAGATACCCACCACATTACCAAAAGGTTTCAAAGCAATATATATAGAACATTTTAATTTAGGAGTAGTACCTACCCTGCTACCGGACATTCATTCCACAATTTATTTTAATGCTTATTATTTTTAAATTCTGAATGTTGTGAATGAATGCATATTGTTTGAGCACTCAAAGAAATTCCTCCTAGTCAAGCAATGACTGATAAGGCAATAAAGTACTGAAAGAGCAGATCTCCACTTACGATAATGATATGAAAATATCCTGTGAGACCTCTCTAGTGTAATTAGTAAACACAAAAATAATACTCTTATTTTTTGGTACTGTGTCTCATGGTGATTTATCTTCTAAAATTTGCCAAGAGTGTGCAATTCATTTTCAAAATAAAACAGCCTTGATAAGACATAGCATAGCTCAGCCAAATGAAACAAGCTCCTATAACCTTCCTGACTAGCCACCTACATCAGTAATGACATCCTTCTCTGTTATCAATTATCAGGAGCTTACAACTGTTATAAACATGTTCATCCATGTTTGACCTTGATCCTGTTCCTGCTAGTGATGTTTTAATTGTAGATTTCTCTCGGTCAACAGGTGCTTTTAAAACTGCCTTTGTGAAGCCTCTACTAAAAAGAGTAGCATGGATCCTTCTATACTTTAAGTAATCTAACATCAAACAAGTTGTCTGTGAAGTTTCGGACACAAAAATCCTCCTATTCTAGTCTTATGGGATCTTGGTGCAAGACTTTAAGCCACTGGGTTGAAAACGGGGTAGGCCTCAAACACAGTTTTAAAAAGGTTTACATCATATTTGGTGAATAGACAGTTCTTGTTTACACTGAGAAACAATTCATCAAGAAAATGTAAACCTTTTTAAAACTGTGTTTATTTATAGTTTCCTGTGGAGTTGCACTAGGTTCAGTCTTTGCTGTTCCCTTTCTACGTTATCTTTGGGTGATGTTATTAGGACACATAATTAATGTTCAAAGCGATGCTGATGACAAGTAATCATGCATTTCCATTCTTTCTGATAATAAAGGCATGGTTAGATAGGCTCTATAGATTCATACACGAAAATCCAGTTTATGTTTTATCCCAGCTCTGTTTTATCCCATATGTAAATAGTCACAGGTAGCTTTTTATCAGAGAAAAAAACTTTGTTACAAGCAGAGTTTATTATTGTAATGTTCTTACTGGGCTCCCGAAGAAAACAATACATCCTCTACAACTGGTATGAAATGTGGAAAAAAAAAAGGCCACTCATTTCACTCCCATCTTTAAAGAACTGCACTGGCTACCTGTTTCTTTTAGGACAGATGTCTGTTTATGTTCCAGCGTGTGATATTAGATCTGAATCGTTTGGGGTTGCATTAATAATGTGCAGTCAAATTAAACAGATTACTGGACTTCCACCGAAAAATAAATAAATAAATAAAAATAATAATCCAGCCTGAATAGGGCTTATAATGCATAAACATTCTTAGTAGTAGGTGTCATGTTTTAAAAGTATCCATATTGAGCAGCATTTCAACATAATTGCATAAGTGCACTGCAAGCAATATCAGTAATCATCAACTTTGTACAATGTAAAGCACAAACATCAGCTTGTGGTCCTCATGCAGTCCCTTGATGTTCAGAATCCATTCCTACATATATTAGATTTGACATGAGAGGAATTATCATGGTAAGTATTGCGCACAGGGACATACTCCAGGGCCAGGGTTAGCAAACATTGGCTCAGAGGATGGGCATGAAGTGATAACTCTCTAATACTGCTGGTGCCTACCTGGAAAATAAACCAGGAACTCTCAAGGTCTACTACTTTTTGGTTCTTGGCATGAAGCCATAATACAATACATTTCTCATTAAGTGCAACCAAGTGCATTGAGTGCAATCAAGTCTAACTGGTTATGTCTTGACAAAAAGAACCTATGTACATCCACTCACAGAAACAGACAATCATACACATGATCAAATTATTTTAAGGTTTATTTAACATTTCCTGTGGTATATACATGTGGCTTCAATGAAATATTGCACTACATATACAAATGACTGCACCACTACACAAATCAATTAATATAATCATTAAAACTACATAGTGAGCCTATTTGAGCCACAGAGTAAATAAAAATATGTAGACCAGACTACACAGTTAGCTTCTGCAGCTTAATTTTGACATTATTAAAGTTCACACCACAACCTGATGAAATAAGGCTTCCCCAGGATGAGCTCTGGGTTTACGGATAGAATTTATTTGGTGTTGTTCAGGTGCTGGTATTAAAAGACCTTTTTCATAGCAGGCTCACTTACAGCAGAAGAGTGTTTCCTGTATAAACAAATAAAATTTGGCGTTCATGGCAGTGTACTGGGCTTTCAGACTGCATTCTTCTTAATCGTCACACCTGCCAACAAAATATTTTAATTAAACTTTCCTTCCATTAAAAATGCTAAATATTTTTAAAATGATATTCTAAGTATTCCAAGTGCTCAAAATCTTTTTGCAAATGTGAAAACATCTCTGATCTCACAAAGATTTGGTTCAAATGAATTCAATTATTATTTAGGAAATGATTCAGAATGCATTGTGATCTCAAAATGTATCCTATTTTTAAACTCAATGATTTTGGTACATTTTGGAATAATTTGGTAAAATATGTAAATATGGCTGGACTAAAAATTCACAATCTAGAAAATCAGCAATTCAGTTATTGCCAATTCCCACCCTGGCCAACTGCACCAATTTATACTCTCTTGGCCTTCCAGCCACAAGACTGGACTAGCAATATCCCATTCACATGTTGTCACTTGGGAGCTCCATGTTTCTGGAGATTTTTAAATGGCCTGCAAAATTTATTATGGCTAAAAAAATAACTAGTACTCATTTCAAAATCAGCGAGATTCACATCAGTGCATCATGGCATTTTTACATCCCAAGTACTGAGTGCTTGTTGTTCCTACCTCAATTCAGAGGTGAGAAGGTCTTTGTTACTTCTTGTCCATATCACCCCCCAGAATCTCATGGGTTGACAAGGCAATATAGGATTGTTTCCATGTGCTGCCTCGAGGGGCACCATGTAAATAAAGAGGCAGTGAATCCCAGCTAAAAGTAGTGTCCTTAAAAGCATGGAGGAGGAAAATACCCATTATAATTGTAAGAAACCCACTAACCGTTCCAACAACTCCATCAGTGGACATACGCAGCCACTCTTTGAACAAGATAGCTGAGCACACCATAACAGAAGTTGTAAAAAAGACATAGTAGATAGGTGTAACAATAGATGTGTTAAATATGTCGAGAGCCTTGTTCAGGTAGCTGATCTGAATGCTCACACATATTACAAGGCACACAAGTAAAGCCCAGAACAGAGGTTCTTTTAGCGCTGCTGTTCCAGCAAAAAGGTCTTTGATGCCAATACCCAGGCCTTTCACACAGGACACAGATAATGAACCAATCACTGAACAGATGAGGATGTACACCAGCACATTCTTCTGACCATAATGAGGCACAACGAAGATGATCAGGATCATGGCACTTACAACAATGCAGATGGCAAAAATGATAAATCCTATGAAATGTAGAAGACAAAAAAGAAAAATAACCAGAAACAGGCATCAACATGTGTAAATTAGAAAAACCTATTGCTGTTTGGTACACAGAAATGCTTTCAGCTGTTAAAAAGCAAAAGCACCTGGATCTTTAAGTTTCTCTGCCATGACACTCAGAGAAGCAACCTCCTCCTCCTGAGGAGCATGGATCACCATCACTGTAGAGCCAAGGATGCACAGTACACAGC
Organism: Pygocentrus nattereri; assembly: GCF_015220715.1. Taxonomy (NCBI): domain Eukaryota; kingdom Metazoa; phylum Chordata; class Actinopteri; order Characiformes; family Serrasalmidae; genus Pygocentrus; species Pygocentrus nattereri. The sequence goes on along the minus strand of NC_051218.1, from coordinate 24,859,597 downwards.
CAACTTTCCCATGGATATTCAGTTTTTCATTCAGGAAATATGTTGACAGCATAGCACTATAAGAAAAAGGACAGGAGAGGAAATTTAATAAAGCACATTACCTATATTTATATGAAAAAACAGTACTGTTTGGTTAAACTCTAATGAAGTTTTTGTAGTGTTTCGAGAAATTATTTTGACAGTTAAGGTTTTTAGTTTAGTGTATTTCTTCAGCATTTATTCATCGGGTTATTCTGATAAAATATATAGTATATTGTGACTCTCAATGTGAAGGTAGGGCTAGTTTTTCTCAGGGGGATGCGTGTAAAGCAGGAAGAACTGACAATAAATCGAGAGCCGACAACTGACAGAGTAAGGTGCGTACTGTGTAGAGAAACTGTTATAGCAAATCTGAGCTTATGTACAGCATAGCTGTGGCCAACAATAATTTGTTAATAAAGCACCATGACTTATGTGAAAGTCCTGTCTCTTTTAATAGCCATGAACACTACAATACATCAAAAGAAACAGCAACAAAAGCCAATACATCCTTCCCTAATGGGATTTAATTTGTTCAAACCTTCTTGGCATAGATAATACTAAAGTAGCACAAATTTGTTGAGGGATTTTCTGCCATTCTTCACTGATGATTCTTTTATACACAGAATGCAGTGTGTTGTGCAAGACAGCACTTGAAGCTGAAGCAAACATGTATTGTTTATAATAAGTGCTTCTGTCATTGCAGCATTCTCTGTGATCAATGGCGAAGATATCATATAAATGTATGTAGAGGCATCCTTCTTCCTCCTGGGGGACCACATGGTGTGTTGCAACTACTATTACTTGTACTCAAGTAAATTATCATGACAGTAACAACACTCTTATTTAAGTAGGTGTTACACCACTGAGAGGGAAATGATAGAGAATATTAGTGTTAAACAAACATGTTTAGCTGGGCTACTTAGCCTTTTAACATGAATAACTCCATAAGTAAAGCTTAGTACAAAATTAGCTACTAAAGTACAATAAAGTTGTTCCATACAAAATATGAAAATGAACAAAACTTGCAACCGCTACATAAATCCTTTGTTAAATGAGCAGAGCGTACAACTTCTTAGAACGAGACAGGGTAGCTTATTTTTCTCAATCACAGGCTTTACTATTCGATTACACAGTAATGGTCATATAGAGAAATAGTCTTTTGTAACAGTATTAAAACAGTCAGAAATATACATTTTTCTTTTCTTTGTTTAACATACTTTTTTCTTTTTAAGTGCATTTTCAATACTCTTTCCACCACTAATTGGCACTATATAGTTTTAATTTTATAGTGTATCAGCAACCAAGTTGAGGGGCCCCCCAAAAAAAAATCTGCTTCAGGAACCCTGCACCAGCCTTGACTGTGTAAATAGCAGAATTTCAAAGACAGCCCCTGTGCCTTTGGTCACTGGTAATGTTGCTTCCTTATAACTGCCACAGCTGTTTTGGTGTTAGTTTACCAATGTTCTTGAACCCCGTTCCATCTTTGTGAAGTGTTACTATCTGGTTTCTTACTTTTACTCCTACTCAGACAATTCCTTGCTCTGTGGATCCATGATGGATAACACACAGTCCATAACATACCAAATTAAATGAAAAATTGTAGCTGGTTTTGTCTAGCAAACAAACAGTCAAGCATCCATCCATCCATCCATCCATTTTCTAAGCTGCTTCTCCGTCAGGGTCGCGGGGGGGGGGGGGGGGGGGGGGTGCTGGAGCCTATCCCAGCAGTCATCGGGCGGAAGGCAGGATACACCCTGGACAGGTCGCCAGTCCATCGCAGGGCAGACAGACAGACACAGACAGTCACTCACACACTCACACACAGGGGCAATTTACCATGTCCCCCAGCAGGGGAATCGAACCCAGGCCCTCCTCGCTGTGAGGCGACAGCACTACCTATCGTGCCACCATGATGCCCGCTAACTTTTTATACTACTATTATTATTATTATTATTATTATTATCATCATCATTATTATGGATTATGATTTTATACATATTTTGGCTAATGGGTAAAAAAAGGCTTGAATAATTAGCCTTCATTGGAAATTGCATACCATGCCCTGTGAAAATGGATGGATGGAAATTGCATACCATGTGTACATTTGCTTTGCTAACTTTCTGCAATGCAGTCTAACATCCATCCATCCATCCATTTTTTAAGCCGCTTCCCGGTCAGGGTCGCGGGGGGGGTGCTGGAGCCTATCCCAGCAGTCTTCGGGCGGAAGGCAGGATACACCCTGGACAGGTCGCCAGTCCATCACAGGGCAGACAGACAGACACAGTCACTCACACACTCACACCCAGGGGCAATGTAGCATGTCCAATTGGCCTGAATGCATGTCTTTGCACTGTGGGAGGAAACCGGAGAACCCAGAGGAAACCCACACAGACACGGGGAGAACATGCAAACTCCACACAGAGTTTCGATTCCCCCGGCCGGGGAATCGAACCCAGGCCCTCCTCGCTGTGAGGCGACAGCGCTACCCACCTGCAGTCTAACATAATTTTTCAAATATTTTAAAATTAAAATGCATGTTATTCAAATAAACTAGTATTTTTAAGTAATTTGATATATTAGTGATACTGAACAAGGGTTGTTCAACAACTTTTGTTGTATTCTCTGCATCTATAGACTTACCTTACTAAAACACTCATTGCTCCCAAAGGTGTCACTAACGTGGCAGGTGCAAAGGCATATGCTGCAAAATTAGCTGCCTCACCTACTCCCACTAAGAACACATAATGAAGATGAACACGAGTTTAATGCTAGTCAGGAAGAGGAGAAAAAATATCTTTGAGACCACCATCTCTAACAAGCAATTTCAACAAAGTGAATGGCCTTTGTAAGTTATTCATGATGATAAATACAATGAAACATTGTGGAAATTACATGCCCATTTAGGGTTCAATGGGCAAGGTAAAAAAGATGTAATTTTTCAGGACATTGTTAAAAGAAGCAATTAAAATGCTTCAGTCTGTTCACACTTCAGAATAATTGCTTTTTCTCTTCAGAATAAATCTTGTAAGCAAGTACATCATACTTGATATGAGACCGGCCCACCACAACCATTCTTTCAGGTATGCATATCCACCTTGACCTGTTAATGTGAACAAATAACTCTGTAACAATTTACAAAATCCACAATATCAATCAGTATTATCCAGTATTTATGTACTATATAAAGAAGCAGCAAATCTGCCAAGCTTTCATGCATTAGTCACACTGACATACCTGCTCTCATGGAACCCTTGCTTGCAAGTCTTAAGAGTCCTTTCTTTTTCAAAATAAAGCTCCCACCAATGAAGAAACTTGAGATGATGGCGAGTGACAAACCAATGTAGAAGTCAGAGCGATAAAAGGCACCATCATCCATCTGAACATAATAAAAAACTGTTATTAGGACCAAAGGGCAAACATCTTCATAAAAACACTATTGTTCATTTATATTTATTTATTTATATATATATATATATATATATATATATATATATATATATATATATATATATATATATATATATATATATATATATATATATATACACACACACACACACACACACACACACACACACACACACACACACACACACACATATATATATATATATATATAAAGGGAACACTCAAATAACACATCGTAGATCTGAAGGAATGAAATATTCTCATTGAATGCTTTGTTCTGTACAAAGTTGAATGTGCAGATGACAAAATCGCACAAAAATCATCAATGGAAATCAAATGTATTAACTAATGGAGGCCTGGATTTGGAGTCAAACACAGAATTAAAGTGGAAAAACACACTACAGGCTGATCCAAATTTGATGTAATGTCCTTAAAACAAGTCAAAATGAGGCTCAGTATTGTGTGTGGCCTCCACGTGCCTGTATGTCCTCCCTACAACACCTGGGCATGCTCCTGATGAGGACTCCTGGACAGTCTGTGGTGCAACGTAGCGTTGGTGGATGGAGCGAGACATGATGTCCCAGAGCTCAATCGGATTTAGTTCTGGGGAACGGGCAGGCCAGTCCATAGCTTCAATGCCTTCATCTTGCAGGAACTGCTGACACACTCCAGCCACATGAGGTCTAACATTGTCCTGCATTAGAAGGAACCCAGGGCCAACCGCACCAGCATATGTTCTCACAAGGGGTCTGAGGATCTCATCTAGGTACCTAATGGCGGTCAGGCTACCTCTGGTGAGCACATGGAGTGCTGTGCGGCCTTCCAAAGAAATGCCACCCCACACCACTCCTCCACGTCTCCTGGTGTACTGGCCTGTCTCCTGGTAGCGCCTCCAGCCTCTGACACACTGACAGACACAGCAAACCTTCTTGCCACATCTCGCACTGATGTGCCATCCTGGATGAGCTGCAGTCCTTGAGCCACTTGTGGTAGCATGAGACGGACTCTACAACCGACACAAGTGTGAAAGCACCACCAACATTCAAAAGTGGCCAAAACATCAGCCAGAAAGCATAGGTACTGAGAAGTGGTCTGTGGTCCCCACCTGCAGAAACACTCCTTTATTGAGTGTGTCTTGCTAATCGCCAATAATTTCCACCTGTTGTCTATTCCATTTGCACAACAGCATGTGAAACTGATTGTCAATCAGTGTTGCTTCCTAAGTGGACAGTTTGATTTCACAGAAGTTTGATTTGAGTTATATTGTGTTGTTTAAGTGTTCCCTTAATTTTTTTGAGCAGTTTATATATTTACATACATACATACATACACACACTATATATCAAGGATTCAAGGATTCAAGGAGATTTTATTGTCATTCGCATCACATGGTACATGAGGTGGAACGAAATTAAGATCTCATGGTCCAGTTTACACCCAAGAGCTGTTATTAAAATAGATAAATATAAGCAAGATAGATACAAAAAACACAAAATAGAATAGAGCAAAATAGATAAAGTATATGTATGTATATAGTATATACATACATACATACACACACACACACACACACACACACACACACACATTCACTTTACAATGCTGTTCCTTATCATTAACTACTAGTTCATTAACAATGAGTTACTATGTGTTTCACTTTATATTTGTTCCTAATTGACAAGAACAGCAACACTTCTTCATTATCTGACTGTTACATAATCACTTGGTAATATTTAGAACCAATATTCCAAGTGAACTTGAAAAGAACTGTGTTTTCTAAAGATGAGAGGTAAGCAGAATGGTCTACTGAATCCTATAGTGTTTTAGCAGTTGTCCCATTTGTAGGCTGATTTTCAAACTGGTTCACCCTGTCAAATATGAAGATGTGCATTGGCCTTTTAAGGTTTGTGATCAAAAACACATGAAGGTCAGTAGTGTGGTCTGATGCCCCCAGCCTTCTCTGAGGATACCTGTTTCTGTGAATAGAAATGCAGGATATAATCCATTATATTGTAGAGACTGCACACTGTGTAGTGTATTTCATACCCAGCTGTCACTGTGTCATAAGATGTCTTGACAGTATTAGACAAGATGTCTTGAGACATTTGTGAAGACATCTCAAGAACGTCTTAAGACGTATGAGTGAAGACACTGCCATGAGACATGAAAGTTAACGTCTTAAGACAAAGAAGTAATTATTTTGTCTGTCTCATAGACTCATTTTATTCACAACAGAACATAAAACACATTTCAGGTGTTGAAAGTAAGACCCTTTTTACCATTTCATGAAAAATATAAACTCATTTAGAACTTCATAGCAGCAATGCATCTCAAAAAAGTTGGGACAGGGACATGTCTACCATTGTGTAGCCTCCCCTCTCCTTTTAACAACAGCTTGTAAACGTCTGGGAAGTGAGGAGACCAATTGCTGGAGTTTTGGTAGAGGAATGTTGTCCCATTCTTGTTTGATGTAGGATTCTAGCTGTTCAACAGTCGGATTTTTCATTTCATAATGCGCCAAATGTTTCCTACTGGTGAAAGGACCAGACTACAGGCAGGCCTGTTCAGCACCCGGACTCTTTTTCTGCAAATCCATGCTGTTGTGGTGGATGACAAGATGTTGCCCACCGTGGCAGATGTCTTTGTGTGTTCCTCCTGCAACCAATGCTATTAATTCTAAATTTAGTATTTATTTTAAATGTACAGTATAGCTACGTTACAGTTACAGTAGAGAGGCACTCCTGGAGATCGGTAAAGTTCGTCATGAACTTACCTTTAGCCTTTCAGACTTCAACTTTCTTTTACGCTCGCACTCCACCAGCAGGCAAAGTCCAGCAGCACTGGCCTCGGGTGAGCGGCGCAGCTGAAGAGCAGAGCGTGAACAACAGGTGGTGTTCAGACGTAAAGACTGTTTGAAAACATTGTTCAGCTGATTTAGAGCTGCTGATGGTGAAGTGCAGATTTGCCGAGAGAGTTCAGTGCTGTATTTATTCTGGCTGTTTACATCCCGCCATGCATGCACTTGGCCATGGCGCTAGGGCTGCTACATGACGCCATTAGTAAACGCGACCGTGCACCTGGATGCCACATTCATTGTTGCCGGCGACTTCAACCACTGCAACCTGAGGACTGTCCTCCCCAAGTATCATCTGCACGTGAGCTTTCCGACAAGGGAGAGTAACATACTCGATCAAGTCTAAAGCAGTGTGAGGGGGGCCTACAGGGCTGTGCCTTGGACAGTCTGACCACATCTCCGTGTTCCTCTGCCCAGTACACAGGCAACTCAAGCAAGCACTTTCAAAGTGCAGAAGAAACTGACCTAGTGCTTCAGGACTGCTTTGACAGTACAAACTGGGATGTGTTCAGAACTGCTGCTATGAGAGAGAACTGTACTGTTGATCTAGCGGTTTATGCTTCTGGGGTAATGGGCTACATCAGCAGCTGCATTGAAAGCATTGCTCCTATAAAGCGCTGCAAAAAATACCCCAACCAGAAATCCTGGATAAACTGTGAAGTTCGGTCCATGCTACATGCTCACTATGCTGCATTTCTCTCAGGCAACACTGAAGATTACAAAAGGTCCAGATATGACCTGTGTAGATCTATTAGAGAGGCCAAAAGCCAGTACAGGCTGAAGTTGGAAGGCTACTACACCACTGCAGATTCCCGGCACATGCTGCAAGGACTGCAGCACATCAATTTCCAACAGACGAGCAGGGTAGTCACAACCAACCATACTACACTACCTGATGAGCTGAATGAGTTCTATGCTCGCTTCGACGCCCTCAACCTTGGCCGACTGAGAGACATAATGGCCACACAGAACACATCATTCGCTGTGACATCAGTGGATGTGTGCAGGACCTTGAAGAGAATAAACCCACGGAGAGCAGCCGGCCCAGACAACATCATTGGGCGTGCACTCAGGGTTTGCTCATCAGAACTGGCTGACGTGTTTGTGGACATATTCAATCTGTCCCTCACACAAGCTTTTGTGCCATTCTGCTTCAAGACCACCACCATGCCCCTCCCAAAGAAAAGCATTATGACCTGCCTAAACGACTATCACCCTGTTGCACTCACCCCAATTGTGATGAAGTCATCGAGAAGATAGTCATGACTCACATCAAGGAGACCATTCCAAACACTATAGACCTTCTTCAGTTTGCATACCGTCGGAACCAGTCGACAGATGACGCAGTGAACACTGCCCTTCACATAGCCCTCACACACCTGGAGGGAAAGGAAACGTATGTCAGAATGCTCTTCATTGACTTCTTCTTCTTCTTTTGGCTGCTCCCTTTAGGGGTCGCCACAGCAGATCATCTGCCTCCATCTTGTCCTATCCATTGCCTCCTCTACTTTCACACCAACCATCTCCATGTCCACCTTCACTACAACTGCTATCTTTCTGTCACACATCAGCCCTGACACACATCTCCACCCACTCCATCCTGTCTGCACCCTCTTCTTCACCTCTTTTCTACACTGTCCATTGCTCTGGATGGTTGACCCAAGATATTTGAAGTCATCCACCTTTACGACCTCTACTCCTTGCATCTTCACCTTTCCACCTGCCTCCCTCTCATTCACACACATGTATTCCGTCTTATCTCTACTGACCTTCATTCCTCTCCTCTCCAGTGCAAACCTCCACCTCTCCAGATTCTTTTCCACCTACTCTCTACTCTCACCACAGATTACAATGTCATCTGCAAACATCGTGGTCCATGGAGCCTCCTGCCTGACCTCATCTGTCAACCTGTCCATCACCACTGCAAACAAGAAGGGGCTCAAAGCTGATCCCTGATGTAACCCTACCTTCACCTTGAAACCATTTGTCACTCCAACTGCACACCTCACCACTGTCTCACTATCCTCATATATGTCCTGCACCACCCTAACATACCTTTCAGCTACACCTGACTTCCTCATACAGTACCACAGTTCCTCTCTTGGCACCCTATCATATGGCTTCTCTAGATCCACAAAGACACAATGTAGCTCCTTCTGACCTTCTCTGTACTTCTCTACCAACACTCTCAACGCAAAAATTGCATCTGAAAAATAAAATATACCATGTTGTAAATAAAGTTATTTGTCTGACGAGCTGGGACTGACTTTGGCACTGACAACATGTTATTAACAATACTTGTAATGCATTATGTCAGAATTAAGCAACAGAACACAAGAGGGAGTGTTATTGTGAAATAACATCACTGCTGTGTTTTGGTAATAGGCACAAGCCAATTCACGATGACGCATGTCCTCGAGTGTTCTATTGCTTTTATACAACAGTTAAATAAATAAAGTAAGAAAATCATTAAATATATTTTAATGTTAGCTATTCCTTCTGCCAAATTATAGTTCCTTAACAAGCAGCTTGTTGCTATGCTACAGTAACGAGCTCTGCCCACTTGCTGCACAGCCGGCAGTTCGTTCTCCAGCTCGTTCCACTAAACTCCCAAACACTCAGCAACTTTTTTGTTTTTATTGCAGCAATTTTATGGCTCAGTCCAATTTGTCCAGACTCTGAAGATGAGATGAAAAAAAAAATTTCTTTAAACTGAGGGATTCGCAGTAAGAAATAGGTTGGTCAGCTAGCCATCAGGCTAAAAGATAGCCAACAGCCTGAACAACTCTATCAATAATATCACAGGCTTGATTTAATGCATATATGGTATGATTAACTGTAAAACTGCAGTAGAAAAGTCTATAAATGTCACTTGAATTGATTACATGCTTCAAATGTTCATGTTTCAGTCAGAACTAGCATCAAACCAGGCTGAATTCCAAATGACTCCATATTCCCTAAACAGTGTGCTAGCTATGAACATTTAGAAATGCTAGCCTTTACAGCCAAATAGTGTGTCATTTATTGAGAAAGGATGTGGGTCCCAAATGACTGTTTCTTAGCTATATTTTGCACTGTTGGGGAGCAAGATCAAGTATTTAAATTCCTATGTAATGCACTATGTAGGGAACAGGGATTTGAACCATTTGAGATTCAGCCCCAGTGTGGAAGAAGGGCGCTGTTGGATTGGTGCTAAAAAAAGATTTGTGGTGGCAATTTGTTCATTGCTTGCTGTCAATATGTTCATTGTGATACGACAAAAAGTACAGCAACGGGAGAAAGAAACTTCCTCATTCAGCAGTCCATGGTCTCTTAGCAACGGAGCCATACTCTAAAGGAACTACATTTCTTGGCAGAATACTTGTTTATGGTGATTAATAATAATAATAATAATAATAATAACATATATAATAGTTCTTTTCTGAAAGACTGTGCAATTTATCAAATATTATGTTGGTTGTCACTTTCTAAAAGCAATAGGCCACTTGAGGCTGTGCACTATTCAATAAATGAATGCCATCTCATGGCTTATTGCTTAAATAAATGAGACTAGAAAGTATAATTCATATTTATAAATATCATAGTCATTTTATAATGCCTTATGAATGCACTGTACCACGTTATGAAAAAACTCTGGTACTACGCACTTAAAAGTTGGCTGTGTTCTTTGTTGACATGCTTCCTGCAGATTATTTCTGTCTAATGCCAATTTAACATGCTCTGTTCTGACAAATAATGCAACCTTGCAAATGTCTGACCGTACCACATTTATAGGTAGCTCCATACATACATCTGTAGATAGAATATTTTGATAGCTTAAATCTTATCAACAATACTACCAGCATTAAAACTACAGTCAGCTTCTTTTTCAAATTTTCCCATTCCATCTTCAATGGTGCACCAGTTATTATTATAACGCATCAGGTAGCCGAATGTAACTGCTGCACCATTTAAGGTGGAAGAGGAAAATCAAAATAAGAAGTTGGTGAACAGTGAAGATAATATCAGCCTCATAGTAAAACTACAGGTAGGATAAGTTTTATAGTCTAAATGTCCTTATCAAAAATTTCTGCAAGCATTAAAATAATAGGATATTTTGATAGCTTAAATTGGCTTCTACATGGGAAGCAGTAATATTAAGATGAGTCTATGGAATTCAAATGAAACACACAATTTAAAAATTAAATTGTGCTACAGTAATGGTATGTGCATGCTCACTAGGACCACATTTGGAATAATAAACATATTATTCACAGGACAGAGCTCTTTTTCAAGCACTGTTTCAGCACTTTCAGATTGAATATAGACTATAGTTGTTTATTTTAGTAGTTCCAATGTATCATTATTCTGGCATGAGATGGTTCAATTCTTGAATGCAAAGAATTCATTTTTGGCTATGTCAGCTGTGTCACTACATTTTCACAGAAATAATATCCCTAAAATAAAAAAATATATTTGATTGATATTTATTAATACTAGATACATCATATTCATGAAACAAAGTGGTGTAATTTTAATGCCTATGTGTTTTCAGAACAGCCTTTCTTGACTATATCAAGTTTTTTATGAATAAGAAGCTACAATTAGTGCCTGTGGAACTAATTTGTAATTGTCTCTGTGTAATGTTGTTTTGTAAGTATATGCATCACATTTGTTGTCTATATAAAGGTGTTTCTCAAATAAAAAAACAAAAGGTAGTATAAATTGAACGCTGGTGCCTAAGCTGCAAGCTTGGAAGTCGGTGTGAAATCCAATCCCACATCCCCATCCTGATTTCACTTCCCAAGGGATCAATCAGAGTAAGCCAGTTTGTGTTATCATGCAAGCCAGGACAATTTTAATTGACTTGAGTGCTAGCTTTGTTGTATTTGTTTACAAATATATTATAAAGTTCACAAAATGTCAGGCACATACATATCTGCCCATGCCTTTTGAAGATATGCCATGAGTTGTTGACTGATGGTGGTGATATGCTTATGCTTCATTCAATAACACTGCAAATACCATGACTAGAAACCAGGGAAAGTAAGAGCAGAGCCAGTTTAAGAGGAGCCTGCCTATGTCCTTTTTCATCTGTTACATAAAAACATGACTGCAAAACACCAGAGGGTGCTGGGAGAATGGAACTAAATGGCTAAAAATGAAAAGTTTAAACAGTCTAATCACTTGTCCATTCATTTAAATTTGGAAAGAAGAAAATGTGTTTGACTAAAAAAGCAAAGATAAAATACCTATGCATTTCCTTTTTTCTGCAGCAAATGGGTTAGCAGAACGCAAACATTACTGCTACTCAGTGCTGATTGGCAAACGGAGCACCTCATAGAGGGCGCTCCCAATCGAGTTCAAACATTCAATAGGTCATTCTCCTCTCTACACGTTCTCTGGTAAGAGCAGAACAGGGATGTCAGATTGGGCACCACTCTGGCTCCACCCCTTGCCACTCCTCGGCGCCTGGGGCTCAGGCGCCAGCCTCTCATGCCACACAGCATTAGGTCAGCTAAAGCTATAAGGTCTAACTTGCCTCATGCTGCCTTTTCTCTATGCAGCTGCCCCTGCTACACTGATTGTAAGCAAACGCTAACCACGATACTTTTTTCTTAAGTCACCATCTTCTTCTACTGGAAACTGCAAATAGCAGCTGGTGCATTATTGTCATCTACTAAGGGCTAGCTACACTCCTCGCACATGTGCGTTTCAACAAGTTGTCCATCAGAGAATGAAAACACTGAGGCTGAATCACCTAAAGACTAAAGAAAGAAAACAAATTGAAGAAAATGAACAATGTAAGAAAGAAAGAAAAGAAAAAAAAGATTTTGGGAAAAATAGATTACATAAATTGAGAGGTTTATAAGCCTTCTGATGAGTTAACATTCAATAAATACTGAAAAAAAAATTTAATTAACACTTTGATTTTAAACCAAATTTGTTAACGTTGGTGTTAATGTTTGCCATTACCTACAAAATATGACTCACTACATTTAGCCTAACAACACAATAGAACATGCTGTATTTCACAAGTATTGCACTTTATTTATTTTATGAAAAAGCTACAGCTAACAGGCTAACTAAGCCCTTTTTCAAACACTGAGATAGTGTCAGTCAAATTAGTATATTTTAGCAACACCTGAATTGTTTAGGTGAACCACCTTTAGCTTGGTATTGGTGATACTAATGAAACTCAGCATTTATGCTAGCAGTGTTAATTGTCAGAAAAAAGGCTTAATTGCATTAAACATTGTGTGACTTACAAATGGTTAAATTGGGGTCATTAAAGTGTTAATGAAATGACTGGAATATTTCTTCATAAAAATTACAATATGGCTAAGCACAGCACAGTGGACGAGCTTCCCAGTTTTTGTACTGAGTCACAGCGAACTGTGTTTGCATCCATGTCACATGTAATTAAATCAATTGTCACAACGTTTCCACCTCCAGGGAGCCTAATCAGTGCCTGAATTTGTATTTTCTAGTAAGTTCGTATGTATGAAACAAGTGGGCGAATTGAGACACAGCTAGTGTTCAAATATTTCATACGGATCTGGGTTCTGAAAAGTTCTCTGCTTTTATATAAAAAAAGGATTTAGCATTTACATACTATAACTCTGCACAAAAGCTCCATGGAAACCCACTTATTTTTGAATTCGCTTGGGCACGACCTCTAGTATCTGACAAACATGGAGGTTCTCTGCACTACACATTCTTGGACAGAACATACGACAAAGCGTAAACGTTATATACTTAGAACACCCTAACATAATAGAAACATGGGAATAAATGAAAATATAAATAATATTCAGTGTTGGGATGCTGAAATGCTTTTGTATCAATATTTCTGACCTATTTGTCAACATATCGCAACACGCATGTAAGTAACAGTTTTATATTGTATATCTCAGTTCTTAATTAATTCTGTCTTCGTAAGGCCTGAACTTGAAGTCTGTTTTTTATTTTAGCATTAGCCAGTTAACATTATATTTCTGCTTCCTGCTCTAGTGATGGCAGAATATATCCAGTTATAAAGAGAATATAAAGTGTGAACCATTTGCAGAGTCTCTTAGCAGCAACCAGTGACTTAACTGCCAATCTGTCACCTGGTTGCATTTTACTGATATAGATTTCAACAATAATAACCGGGATTTATATTGCATTATAACAATAATATGAAGCTTTGAGCTTTATATAGAGAGATTCACTCAAAAATGCCCAGAATATTCTGTAATAACTCTTGCTAGATATCTGAATGAAACAACGTGCAATGTGTTCCTCAGAATATGGAGCTTTGAACAAGCCGGGAATATATTGAGAGTAAACAATTCCATTCCCCGAACCGGATATTCTATAAACTTGGAACACAGACGTCATGTGAAAAATTTTCATATGAAGTTTTTTAAGCTGGGTTAAGGTTTTGTGGTCATTTGAAACAAAACTGGAGCTTTTCTGACCACAGTTCAAAATGCTGTGTGGCACCAATTTAACATTGTTCATTGTTTAAGAAACATTGCAAGACAATCAATCAAAAAAATTTTTGTTTCAATCAAAAACTTGGCATAAACTTCATCTTTCAGCCAAAGTAACACAGGAGTGGTTAAACAAGTCAGCCCAAGTCAAACCCCAGAGCTCAGTGCAATCAAGAATCTCTAGCTCTGTTTGAAAATTGCATTCTACAAGTGCCAAACCAACAGACCTGAACAACCTGGAGCAAATCTGTCAAAAAGAACACGTAAAATCCCTCCCAAACCAATTGCAAATCTTGTAGAAACTTCCCCCAACAGACTTAAAGCTGTTACTGCAGAAAAGTCAAGTCAAAGTTTATTTATATAGCACAATTTTTACAGCAGGTGTTGTCACAAAGCAGCTTTACAGAAAAGTCTAGGCCCAAGCCCTCACAAGCAAGCCAATGGAGACAGTGGCAAGGAAAAAAACCCTAAGAGCAAGAGGAAGAAATATTGAGAGGAACCAAGACTCAAAAGGGGAAACCATCCTCTTCTGGTCGACACTGGATAGCAAATAGATGTAGTATAAAATATTAGAATATAAAATGGGGAAAAACAGGCAGAACAATGGTTAATTAGATGCTAGGTTAATTAGTTTATGCAGCAGCATCATTAGGAGGGTCAGTTCATGAAGGTGAGGTCTACACAGCGTTGTACAGTGTGAAGTTCAATGGTGGTCAAAATATGGTTTTAGTTTCAAGATATCAATCCTTAGGCAAGCAACATTTTTAATTTTTTTATTATTTTAAAGATCTGATCGCAAATAATACATTTTGACTTTGAAAATGTAGGTTAGGAGCATTTTGGTTAGCAAAAAATTTATGCATGGAAATAATCTGTGTTATTTGTAACACAGATGAATCTAATACTATTTGCAAATCATCGTCTTCACAAACCAAAGTTTAAACAGAGTTTGTACTTTAAGATTTGTATTTCTTGAATGAAATACAGTACTCATCCAGCAAGCACTCTAATAAGTAACTAGTTTTGTATTTTCTAAAGGAAATACAGTTTACAAGGTAAGAAAATAAGATATTTCTTATTAATTGTTCAGAAATATTATTTTAGGATAATATTTTTTCATTGCCAGCACTGTAATAACAGGAATAACACTACAATGCTTACAATGCCAAAAAATGCTGAATTAAAAAAAATATGGTTACATTGACTCAGCACTAGGTTAATTTTAACCCTGGGTTACAATATGATATTTTTTGTTTGTTGTTTTTGGCTGCTTACGTGGTTGCTATGGCTATACTGTGCAGTTACTATGGTATTCCAAGTGGTTGCTAGGTCATTGCTAGGCTCTAAGGCAGTATCTAAGACAGTTTTTATGTAATCCCAGGCAGTTGCTAAGGGGGTGCTAACAACTGCTATGGTATTCCAAGTAGTTGCTAGGACTAGGCCATTGCTGGTTGACTGCAAGGTTATTGCTAGATGCAAAAGTGTTCCTAAGGTATTTCTAAATAGTGGCTATAGTGTTTTGGATCTTTGCTAAGGTGTTTTTATGTTATCCTGAGAAAACATCCTGATCGACTTTATGTAAGGTTTGTAGTTTTTTCCATTTTGTCAGTTACCAGAACCATGACAGCAAATAAATTATTCAAGCTAACATTTCTGTATCCAGCTGAGTTAACTAAACACATTATCGTGATTTTAGATAATTTTTTTTCCTCTCCTGATTGCCCTTAATTCTACACAGAGCTTAAGATTCATTTTGAATAATAAGATAATATTGCAAAAGAGGAGTACAAACATAAAGGCTACACACAAAATATATACAAACATCATTCAAAAAAAAGTTGGGACAGTGAAATGACCATAAAAACAAAAAAAATATTTTATTTATTTTGTAAAGTATATGCTTATTCCAAATATGATGTCTGCAACACATTCCATTTTGAAAATTGATTTTTTTGCCATTTTTCAGTTACACAGGTCTCTAGCTGCAATAACTGTATGGGGGTATTTATTGCTTTCACAACATTATGACATCTAAAAGACAGTGTTTGTTGCTCCAAAAAATTGTAGATATCTTTCAGTGTTATGTTGCTTTACTCAGGTATCAATTAGAATGGTCCCTTTCTTCTGGCCCAGACAACAACATCCATTATTTCCATAAACAATTTTAAAGGTCGACTCTTCAGTCCACAATACATATTTCCACGTGCGATTGTTTACTGACAACGTTTTTTACAAGTATTTTAAACTTGTGCGTTGATATCCATCACAACTTTATGCCAGTTTTTAAATGTAGTAGCATCTAAGGGGTCAACGGTCTCAGGTATTCAGATGTGGGTTTGGCTTTGATTTTTACGCAACAAATGTTCTAGAATCCCTGAAAGTTGGTGGTTGCAAAGTATTGTATCCTTGTGTACTACTGAGCGTTTTCATGTTTGACTTTTTGTGTATTTTGACCCTTGCCTTGCCTTGTCCTTTTGATACTGTTGCCTGTCTTGATTGATCCATGTATTGACCTCCTGGGCTGTGTTGTGACCATATTTTTGATTTCCCCTTTTGTCAGGAATTAAAAAGCATGGACTAAACTAACACGAAGCGAGTTAATGACAAGAAAATATAAAAAGGAAAGAGAAGCCAGAGGAGTAGAATTACTTGAAAAAAGAGCCTACTATCTCTGTTTGTTTTCTGAAAGCTGGGAGTGGCTGAGAAGGTAACAGCAGGCCTGGATCATACAGTGGCACATAAGGGTGCAAGCCCAGGGGCTCAAGCCACCAGAGGGCCCTAGCAAGTATCTATGAGAAAATGTGAATAGCTGTAGACCCGCCATGGGAATGTTACTAGCGGCACAGCAGCAATGAACTAACAATGTCAAAACAGCAAGCAATGCGAGTAAGAATAAGAAAACCAAAATGTTCCATTATAACCATATAATGGCTGAGGATTATATGAGGAGCTGAATGCAGTGTTTTTTTTTTTTACAACCCTTCCAGTAAACAATCTGGAGAGAAACTGCCAGTGCTAGGTAGCTTTGCTATATAGATACACATTAACATAACAGAGCTGCCTACCGTGGTATAATGCTAATTTAACTATGTAATTTGGACTAATGATGTTAAATGTGGAGATAAAATGTAACCTCTTACAAACTCTAATACACAATAATACATAACCCAAACCACATCATCAAAGCAGCTATCTTTTGACAGGTCTGTGGTTTGTTTTAAATTTTGACCTGACACACACTTCATGCTTCCGGTATAGACATCCTGCAGGCCTTGCAACAAGATGCAATCCTACGATTAAATTCCTGTGTGGTGTTAGTACATGGTGTAATTATGCGTTACAGCCTGATGTTCTCCACATCTTTCCTAAATGTTAGTTAATGTTTCTACTCCAATCACTGCATAATAACCATCACCTTATCCTTCATTATCTCACATAAGCTTTCAGGTGTTTAGCATTGAGCTACCATCCCTGTGAATGTACATTAAATATTGAGCTTCCGTCCCTGTGAATGTACATTAAATATGAAGCTCCAGGTATTCAAAAAATGTGCCTGAGAGAACTGTAAAAGAGAGACCTGAAACTTAGACAGAGTATAAGATGCCTATCTGAAAGTCAAATATAACGTCAACCACTTGGGTTAAAAAGTTGATTTGTCCTTGTCGGCAGTGATCTGCGTCATCAGAGGGAAGACACACCTGCCGTGGCAGTGTATTTTATAGCTAGACTGTTTGACTACTTGGGTTTTTGAGTTTGCTGCTTTTTTCTCTCTTTACGTACATGTCCACTGATTTTAATTATAGTTGTGCAATGATACTGTTATCCGATTTATATTATTCTTCTCTTTTATTCTTATTTTTCTGCCATTTCGTTGCCGTGTAAATTGTCCCTCAGTTCTCGAGATAACACCGTTCCAATTCCAGATTGTCCGGCCTGATGGTGTGATGCGTGTTGGTATAAAGCTTTTTGATCATATGCACGGATTCTGTGTAGCAATGAAATATTGTGGAATTTTTTCCCCATAGAGAATGAATTGGTTGACACATTGCATGCAAATCTATGGTACTTCTGCTTGCCCGAACAACACTGTTTCGCATACATTTTCTCAGGGCAGGCCCCCCCAAGCACGAATCCACTGTTGTTATGCTTTAGTCCAGGTCTGGGAGGAGATCCCCCAGGAGACCATCCGCCACCTCATCAGGAGCATGCCCAGGCGTTGTAGGGAGGTCATACAGGTACATGGAGGCCACACACACTCCTCATTTTCACCACCACTCAAACTCTATTGCTTCTTTATCCGAAGGCAAACAAACTCACTTAGGGCAGGCCCCCAAGCTCCAATCCAAAGTCATTCTGACCTGCACTCCTCTTTGTTGTTTTGTCATCCTTCATTCCTCCCACTGAGTCTCATTCATTTTCACCACCGCTCAACCTCTATTGCTTTTTGGCCTAACAGTAACCAAACTGAATGTTGTCATTCAGGGCAGGTCCCCAAGCTCTATACCACAGTTACACTGACCTGCATTCCTCTATATGCTGTTTTTTTTTTCATCCCTCATTCCTCCCATTCATTTTCTAACCCAACAAAGCTTCAATCTGTCTTTTTCCTGACAACCACCAAAGTACATGTACTTATTCAGGACAAATCCCCAAGATCTAATCCATCGCCTTACTGACCTGCACTCCTCTATGTGTAGTTTTTTCATCCCTTGTTCCTTGTATAGACTTCCACAGTATCCGCTGCGCAACTATTCCATGTTTACTTCAGGAAAGGCATTTTGTATGTTGTATTGGCTTTTGGGGTTTATGTTAAAGATTTATGAGAACACAGGTATAAGTAGTCTTGCTTCTGTTTTGTCTCAAATGAGACAAGTGGTGATGTGCCAGCCCTATCAAGGTTAGCATGTTTCCACTGTGGTACATATGCCTTGTTTAACTTATCATAAATCATAAAAACCCACCTGGTACTCAGGTAGGAGCCCACCAAACATTTGTGCCCATAATTTGAAAAATAGGGCCTAGGTAGCACCAGCTGATTATAGCACTGAGGCTAGAGATAGCTCAGTATCACCAAACATTTCCCAGTCAACTTTACATTCACAGCCTGTTGATAACTGCTGTAGAAGAAGATAGAATTTGAATTTTAGTGTCATAGTGCCTGTAGAAGGCACTGATAAGGACCTGCTCCAGTTAATGCTGCAATTGAACTCAAGCAGAGCTCTCAATTGAACATGGATAACTGGTATGAAAAACAACTGATCCAGTGCTGTGGGGAACATTACAGAAAAGGCAAGAATTGTTCTAAGTGAGAGAGAGACACAGCATACTTTCATAACAAAAGAGCCAAATATCCAGGCTCCATCAGCGATAGTGGAATGGATAGCAAGAGTAGTCCATTGAATAATTGTTTACTTCATATGTGCTTCAAAATGGACAGATGGTTTCAAACAAGTGGTTGATTTATTCTCCATCAACAGTCAATGTGTTCTGCTTTGCCTGTAAACTATTTTTGATCACGATTCTGTTGGGGGATTCTCTGATTCAACAGATAATTTCAGAGGATGAAAAGAACATCTATCACATCATGTCATGCTTGCTTTATTGCACAGATCAAAGGGTGCTACTGTTGAGAAAGCCTCGAGGAACAAAAAAGACAAAAGAGAGTTTTGACTTGAAACAGACTGTTGCTGTCAAAGTTTCATGGAGAGATGCATGGTGTGCATGAAATGGGTTGTATAGACATATCCAGGTGAGTTCCGGGGCTCATTTTTGTTTACTGACGTGTTCACACACAAAGAAAAATATTTACGTTCTTGAAAATAGCTAAATGTTTAGCTCAACTCTGTTGACTTCCCAATCAACTTCTGGCAGTCACTTAAACAATAAAGCCTTGCTTCAGCTTTAGTCCAGGTCTGCAAAGACACACAGACTCATTACACAGTTCAACATTCTCAGGTAACTCAGTTGATCGCCCCTCAACACTACAGGTGGGCAATATGAAATTCATCATCATCATCATCATTAACTGCTCAGACCAGATAGGGTCGCGGTAGCAGTTGAGAGAGCAGAGAATCCCAGACGACCCTGTCCTCCGCAACTTCCTCAAGCTCATTCCTGAGGACCCCTAGCCGCTCTCAGGCCAACTCTGAGATATAATCCCTCCAGTGGGCCCTAGGACAACCCCGGGGTCTTGTACCAGTAGGCTGTGCCTGGTACAAACCCCATCGGGAGGCGCCCAGGGGGCATCTGGATCCGATGCCTGAACCACCTCAGCTGGCTCCTCTCAATGTAGAGGAGTAGCAGCTCTACTCTGAGCTCCTCCTGAATGACCGAGCTCCTCACTCTATCAAATAGAAAATCCATCAAATTTCCATCGCCTGTATCTGCGATCTCATTCTTTCGGTCATTACCCACAGCTCATGACCACTGGTGAGGGTCAGGATGTCAGTTGGTCAGTTGGGACGTTGTGTAAAACATAAATAAAAACAGAATACGATGATTTGCAAATCCTTTTCAACCTATGTTCAATTGAATACACTACAAAGACAAGATATTTAATGTTCAAACAGTTAAACTTTATTGTTTTTTGCCAATATTCACTCATTTTGAATTTAATGCCTCCAACACGTTCCAAAGAAGTTGGGACAGGAGCATGTTTACCACTGTGTTACATCACCTTTCCTTTTAAAAACACTCAAACGTTTGGGAATTGAGGACACTAATTGTTGAAGCTTTGTAATTAGAATTCTTTCCCATTCTCCCATCAGTTGCTCAACAGTCCGGGGTCTCCGTTGTAGTATTTTGCACTTCATAATGCGCCACACATTTTCAATGTGAGACAGGTCTGGACTGCAAGCAGGCCAGTCTAGTACCCACACTCTTTTACTATGAAGATACACTGTTGTAACGCATGCGGAATGTGGCTTGGCATTGTCTTGCTGAAATAAGCAGGGACGTCCCTGAAAAAGACGTTGCTTGGATGGCAGCATATGTTGCTCCAAAACCTGTATGTACCTTTCAGCGTTAATTGTGCCTTCACAGATATGCAAGTTACCCATAATATGGGCACTAACACACCCATAATATGGGCACTAACACACCCACATACCATTAGAGATGCTGGCTTTTGAACTTTGCGCTGATAACAATCCTGACAGTCCTTTTCCTCTTTGGCCCGGAGGACATGGCGTCCATGATTTCCAAAAACAATTTGAAATGTGGATCCGTCAGACCACAGGACACTTTTCCACTTTGCGTCAGTCCATCTCAGATGAGCTCTGGGTCGGCGGCGTTTCTGGGTGTTGTTGATATATGGCTTTCGCTTTGCATGGCAGAGTTTTAACTTGTACTTGTAGGTGACGAATTGTGTTCACTGACAATGGTTTTCTGAAGTGTTCCTGAGCCCATGTGGTAATATCCGTTACAGGATGATGTCGGTTTTTAATGCAGTGCCCCCTGAGGGATCGAAGGTCATGGGCATTCAATGTTGGTTTTCTGCCTTGCCGCCTACTTGCAGAGATTTCTCCAGATCCTCTGAATCTTTTGATGATATTATGGACTGTAGATGATGAAATCCCTAAATTGTTCTTAAACTGTTGGACTATTTGCTCACGCAGTTGTTCATAAAGTGGTGAACCTCGCCCCATCCTTGCTTGTGAATGACTGAGCCTTTCAGCGATGCTCCCTTTATACCCAATCATGACAATAACCTGTTTACAATTAACCTGTTCACCTGTGGAACGTTCCAAACAGGTGTTTTTTGAGCATTCCTCAACTTTGCCAGTCTTTTGTTGCCCCTGTCCCAACTTCTTTGGAATGTGTTGCAGGCATCAATTTCAAAATGAGTGAATATTTGCAAAAAACTATAAAAGTTTATCCGTTTGAACATTAAATATCTTGTCTTTGTAGTGTATTCAATTGAACATAGGTTAAAAAGGATTTGCAAATCATCGTATTCTGTTTTTATTTATGTTTTACACAACGTCCCAACGTCCCTCATTGGAATTGAGGTTGTAGTAAGTGGAGCTGATAAAATGGCAATGAGTGTAGATTCAAGGCAAACAGACATGTTACTGTTATGAATATAACCACATCGGCTCGGGAACACCGGAAAAAATCTTGTTAATAAACACCATTAGGTGTTGCATCCACAAATGAAAGCTAAGATGTCTCTGGGCTAAAGCTTATCGGAGATGAACTGATGCAAAGTGGAAACATTGGCTTTTGAAGTTTGCACTGGTAAAATTGGGATGGTAGTACCATTGGAATAGTTAACTTAAACTTGAACTTAAATTCAACACTAATGTGTGATATATCTGCATTTTGGAGCAACATATGCTGCCATCTAGATGACTTTTTCAGGGATATTCCTCCTTGTGTCAGCAAGACAAAGCCAAGCCACATTCTGCATGTGTTACAAAAGCGTTGCTTTATAATAAGACATTACAAGCATTACATTGTCCTGCCTGCAGTCCAAACCGGTCTCCTATTTAAAAATGTCTTATTCATAAAGATGACTTCTTATGAAACATAAAATATGACAATAGAGACCCTGGACTTTTGAGTAGCTGAAGCGTATATTAAGCAAGAATCGGGGGTTCAGTTTCCAAATGATTCATGAGACACAGGGATTGCAAGATAGGCAAAATGCAGGAAAATACATCACCCTGTACTAATTGAGGCAAACTTGGGAAACAGCTATGTGAAAATTGCCAAGAACAAAACCACAGACAAACTGACAAAAAGTAGCACTTTTGGGGGCAACAATGGGTGACAACTGGAATGTGCTGAAGAGATCTACTGAGTTCTTAATTTTCTTTTTTAGGTTTAAATTTGTTTCACTTTAACATACAAAAAAGAGTAATCAGATCTTACTATAGGGGTCAATCATTCAGGTCTGTAACCAGCAACACCACTGTGTCTCATGTGCACTCACCAGCGCAACATACACCACAATGCCACCACCATACTAGTAGCAGTGCTGAGTCCTGCTCTGTGGTGGTCCAAAAGAAAAAGTGATGATTTTAGAATGATGCAAGCATGAAAAATAGAAATCAAATGTGTGTATATATGAAAAACTTTAATTCAATATTCAACAATAAATAAATATCTCTGCACAATTTTAATTGAGTACAGGGCAAAAAGGATTTAATCATTGTTATCGGTCATAACCGCCCTGGCTTTTTTGTGTAAGTGAAAGAAAGTACACAACTTAGGCAGTAAAGAATATATTGTTAATGTACAGTTGCTTTATATTTGAGAACCTTAAGAAAACAAACAAATAAAACAGTATTTCTATTGCACTTGGCATGCGCAATAGTGTGGACACCATTAGTTAATACTTATTAATCACAATTTTCACCCACCATTTCTTGCTAAACGATTTTAATTCTGAGATTTTATCAAGCTGCATAGCATGTTTACATCTACCAACATAGTTTCAGTGATGTTCAATTTAAAAAACTGTGAAAGTCATTATAAAAGGTTCAACTTGCATTTCTTCATGTAGATAATGGTGGATTTTGAGGTATGTTTTGGATCACTGTTCTGTTTTAGGAGCCAATCACTCTTTACAAAAATCAGACAGCAGAGTGTGCATCCCCGCGTATCTCCAGATACCAAAACTCATCTAACCTCAGTCCTGTTTCAGACTAGCATGCAAAGAAATAAATCTCATGCCAAAAAGTTTGGTCAGTCTTTGAAACTTTGCAATTTCCTGTAATATTACTCTACTTTGTAGGTTGAAATTGTTCTTTTTCTTATGCAAGTATTGTGCTGAATTCTATCTCCCTGGCAAAATTCACACGCATATGCATCACGCAGGCATATGGACGCGACAGATTGCATTCTTCAGCTAGTCAACAAATACATGTGCACATGAGAATGAGTCACAGTGCAATTTGTATGTGTGACAGTGGTGTAAAAGTGAAATAAAGTGAAATACATTCTAAATATCTATTCTTAGATAATGCTGCTGTAAGCTGCTCTAATGCTGCCACACCCAAGACCGATGCTAGGCTTGCTTGTAGGAGGGGCTCATTATCGCCGTTTTGCTTTCACATACAAGAATTCCATTTAAACCATGGACTGGTTACACAATTACATGCGTCACTTTTCTGCATGCAGGTTTGGAAAATGGTCGATACCAGCTTCATCTGTTTGCTGCTTTTCGTCATTTTCCTTGGACACAAACACTTAAGCATTGAAGAACAGCACATTTTGACCACAACAATCCTCTCCCTGCCATCCAAAAACTTGAAAAGGGAAGTAACGCCATAGGGGTGGGAATGTTTAGGTACCTCACAATTCTATTCAATTACGATACGGAGGGCTCCAATGCGACTGTAAAACGATTATCGATGCATCTTTTTTTTCCTATACAGGATTTCCATTTTCTCACTGTGTCAGGACTTCATACTTTTAAAGCAAAGTATTTGTAATGATCCGTAATGTATTTACTTCCATCTTTTATTAATAGATCAAATGGAATGTGGAATGTGGCAAGTGAACTGGAAGGCTCTCATTCACTGCTATTACTTAGAGCACATGAGATGCTGCTGCCACTAATCTGCGATAAAATGCGCTTTTTCAGTGAAATAAGATCCTGTGGCAGTGGATGCACATTACAGCCATCCCACCCATTTTTTGTGTGATTTTATAACTTAGGTTTTGGTCTCGTTGTGAGAGTGAGGGGAGAGGGGTCAGTGAAATATTTTCAAAACGGAACATGTGCAACATATTGCGAAAGCCCTGTTTTGCAACGACTGAGACTCACCTAGCAATGAAGCATTATTCACATTCATAAGCAGCGCAGATGGCTTCCTGGCAAGTTAAATCTGCAACAAGAGACTGTCAAACACTAAAAAGTTGCGAAGATGAAGTCACATCTCTTTTAATTTTTGCCATGGAAAATTCAAACAAGATGCTGGAGCGACTTCAAGAAGTGACTTCAGCCTCCTAAAACAACTGAACGTTGAGAGACATTTTACAAGAAACTGCTCTACTTTAGAGGAAAAGTTTTCTGGAGGAGACGGGAGGAAAGCGGCTATAGCTAAAGGTTAAAGCAGAGCAAAGTCAATCCTTGTTTTTGTTTATATTTTTAACCTAGCTTATACTAGGGCATTATCACACAATGGGACATAGTGGACATAAATGCTGTGGCTACCAAGGTGGTTTGATTTTTGTTAAAAGGACAAAATGTCTCTTCTTAACATTTGGGTTGTGACTCCTGACCAAACCTGGCTTTTAATGCAGAGAGATCTGTTTTTGTTATGTGCACCTCACTGAGTGTCCGGGCATTAAACTTTCACACTTCCAGGTTCCGCCTTTTGCATTCCCTCAACGTTACGTTATAAATTAAATAGAAAATCGTTTTTTGACATTTGTGAATCAATTCAGAATTGTTCACGTCCGCATAGCGATGCATCTAAAAAACGTTTTTTTTCTCGCAGCCCTAGGATCCAATAAGACGAAGCAGTCACTTTACAAAATGAACCAATCACATAGCCCCACATGCGGTGCTGAGAGCGGATAGCTTCAGATGCCAAAACTCATGTAGCAGATGACTCCAACTCATAAGGACTGAACTAACCCCTGCCCCCTCACACACTATGTCTGCACGTTCGCACTTTGTACTTTTTGTTCCTTGCTGCACTGTGTTGTTCCTGGAGGAACATAATTTCACTACACTGTGTACTTGTACGTAGATGGAATGACAATAAAAGCCTCTTGACTTGACTCATGGTATAAACCCCTCGTTCAAAGACAGGCAGTGACCACAAGGACAGTGTGGAAGTGGACATCTGAGGCTGTAGAATCACTGAGGGACTGTCCGGTGGCTACACAATGGGATGTCCTGTGTGAACCACATGGTGAGGAGGTTGATGCAATAATGTCATGCTTCACTAACTACATCAACTTCTGTGGAGACTATGTTGTACCCTCCAAGACTGTCCGATGTTTTTTCAACAGCAAACCATGGAACACCAATGACTTAAAAACCAGAAGAAAATAGCATTTATGACAGGAAATGGGGAGGAACTGAAGAGGGTACAAAAAGCTTAAAACCTCAATTAAGAAGGCCAAAGAGGAGTACAAGTCCAAGCTGGATGTTTGAAGAGGCCTAAAAGTCATCACTGGCTTCAACCAATGCAGCCCTATTCTAGCAGAGAGAAAGCATGAATGGGCAAACGACTTAAACCAATTCTTTGTGTGGTTTGACAACGGCTCCTCTCCTGCTCCATTGTGTCTGTGTCCTACACATATTAACACACCTACACAACAATGCCATGGGCCATCCACAACTTCACCTTCCTCCACCTCAGCCATTCACACCTGTGACCATCAGCAACTACTGTTGGCAATGGATGCCTCTTCCCCACCCACCCCCCACAACTGTAACGTCCAGTTATAGTATATTCACTGCTGATCAGGTAAAGAAGGAACTTTAGAAAGCAGCAGGACCTGATGGAATTGAATCTAGGGTGCTGAAACTGCAAGGAGCATCTATGTGGAATTCTGCAGCATGTCTTTAATCTGAGCTGCAGCCTGAAGACAGTCCCAGTTATGTGGAAAACATCTCTGGTCCCCAAGAAAAGGCAACCCATACCTCTGACTTCAGGTACAACACAGAGTCATGTCATAGGTAAAAATTCTCAGGTGACATGACCACTTTGTTGACTGGTGTAAGCTGAACCAGCTGCAGATAAACATCAATAAGACTAAGGAGGCGGCGCTGGACTCAAGTCTGAAGTTTAAAGCTGCATTGTCACTAGTCACGGATGAATTGATGGAGTTGATGTAGAAAAGGTTGGGGACCTTGAGCTGTAACACTCTCATAGTGTACAAGAGAGGCCAAAGCCTTCTATACTTCTTGATGAGGCTGAGGTCTTTCAGAATGTGCATTAAGCTCCTATGGACATTCTACCAGTCTGCAACATAAACAAAAGTGCTCTGAACAAATTAAACAAACTTGTTAGGAAGACTTGCTCTGTTGTAGGAGTAAAGCTAAACACTTTGAAGATTGTGGCAGAACAAAGGATGCTCAACAAGCTGTAAGCCATCTTGGACATCACCTCACACACTCCCTGCATGCTACACTGGAAAAACAGAGAAGCACATTCAGTAGCAGACTGTTACAGCTGCACTGTATTAAAAAGCAATGTAATTGGGAATTTACGTTATATTATGGTACATACACAATAATGTTTACTACAATTCATAAGATCACCACACATCTTTTTAAAATAAAAAATTTACCCCAGTATCATCGGTGTAAAGGATGTTTGGGTGGCATCTTTTCTTTCACAGAAAACTTCAGAAGACTTTAAACGAACACTTACTAAGCTAAGGTACCACTACCACCCAACTAAATAAAGTAACATCTCAGACCAAGACAGGCCTTAAAACGAGAAACAGAAAATAAAATCTGGTTATTGCCTATGCAGCTGGAATCACTATACTCTGAGAACCATGTCCGCTGAAAGTGTGATGCACTGAATTTACTTCAAATGTGTATAATATTTCCACATTATTAAATATCACACCAACACATTTACTGCCAGAAGTAACTAAACTGAAGGATATAAAAGACAAGACATTTAATGCTGCACGTTCACAACTTAATTGTTTTTATAAATATACACTTATTCTTAAACTAATGCCTGCAACACATCTCCAAAAAAAGTGCAATACTTTTCTGTTGGTGCAGACGGCCAATTAGCACAATCAGTTATTAAAGAAATAAAAGCTACTGAGAGCAGTCCGTGCAATGTAGATTAATCTATGCCTGAGGACTATAATATAACCAATTTGGGTTGAGTAATAAGGAAGTTGTGGCCAATTTAACCCTGAGAATAAATCACCTCTGAATACCAGTGAATTTCTTCACAAGTGGATCTTGTCCAGAATAAAATTGTTGAATGAACCATTGTTCATCTACAAAAATGTTTAGCCTAATTAAGCAAAATTACACACACACACACACACACACACACACATATACCCAGGACACACTGGCGTGACTATATCTCCCAGCTGGCCTGGGAGCGCCTCGGAATCCCCCTTGGAGAGCTAGCGGAAGTGGCTGGGGATAGGGAGGTCTGGGCCTCATTGCTTAGGATGCTGCCCCCGCGACCCGAACCCCAGAGAAGCGGAAGATAATGGATGGATGGATGGATAGATATATGTATATCGCTGCTGTCAGAAGAAAACCTTGTATCACCACAATGGTAAATTTAGGAAAGAAGGAAAAAACCTACTGTGCTTTTAATGTAAGTCAGTGGAACCAGACATTTTTCCAAGTAATTTTGACCCGATTCTGTTAGTCCATTCTTCATGAAATTAACATACAATGTAAATAAAGAGTAACAGGCATTTTCAAATCATGTAAAAATACAAGGTTTTCCTCCAACAACAGCGATTTATATATATATATATATATATATATATATATATATATATATATATATATATATATATATATATATATATATATGTAATTTTGCTTAATATATGAATTGACTGAATTTTATTGATTTACTTTTTTATTTTTGATCTCGAAGTCATACAGATGTGTCACAGTATCAATTTATTTATTTAAAAATTATATTTACATTACAAGTGTATATTAAAAAATTCATTAAAATTCAGTCGAGGCATATTTTACCAAACTAAAGATGGTAGTATGTTTGTCAGGCGTGCCTCTGTACACTACACGTGATTTTAGATCTCTAAGTCATATGGATGTGTCAGAGTATCTATTTTTTTAATACAATCTAAATGTTGTAGTATGTTTGTCAGATCAGGTCAGATGTATACTTGTTAGCGTCAGTTATTGATTTTCTCATAATCTTTTTATTTCAGTAGGTTTAAAGTCTGTATAAATAATGCCAACAGACTCCTCGTGACTTTGAATCTTTTACGTTTTTAAGCAGTACCCGCACTTTACTGACGGTGCCTTACCGTTTTCGGCTCCTACTGCAGCGTTGCCGGCTATTTTCATTGAAAGTACTCGGCGAAAAAGAAAGATCGAGTACTTTGACGAAATATAATGATTGTAGTCTGTTGTCTGTTTTACCACGACATAGAACCTGTTTAAGGGGTACCGAGCTGAACATCAGCACCTGAACCATCAGACTAACGACGAGTTTGGAAGTATGGATGTTACTACGTCACATACTCTATACTGTATATACCGCAAACACGTGACATAAGATAAAAAGTCATTTACAAATAAGGCTAATATTTCATTTTATGAACAAAATCAGCCTGCACATTTATCGACAACATACTGTATATATCCTACAGAGATAATCAGCCACTGAAACATAAAATACGGCATTACAATCGCACTCGTGTTATTTCGAAGAATCATGTGACTGCATGTTGCTGTTTCTTATTTATTTGGAAGACTACGTGCCTTAGTACAACGCCCACAATGTTTCAAATGATAACACGACAGTTCTTGGACCGAAAGAACTACCAGTTTCATATTAGAGCATCGTTAACGGACCAATCGTTTACACGAAGGTTTAGGTTAACAATTTGTCTGGAACTACAAATTCGACGCATACTATATCGTAGTCTTGTGCCAAGCGAAACGAACTGTTACGTAGAAATGATAATATAACACATGCATACTATTATGTTCAGTTATGTCATACAATAAGGTTTAAATATTTACCCAGCCCAAACAAGATGATGAAATTTGTTCTTATTAAACAAACCTTACATTGGTAACACCCATCCACGATGCGTTTTGAATAACTTCCTGGTGAGCATGTGAATAGAGGCCAGAGCCAGTTTAGGAGGAGCCAGGCCTCTTACTTTTTCTTCCGTTATTTCAAAAACATGACTGCTAAACGCTAGAGGGAACCCGCGAGCGCCAGATGACGGACGGAGGCAAGTATGTCTCTGCAGCCCGGACAACCAGTGGGCATAACGAATGAGCGGAGACACTGACAATCATTTATTGCATCAGCCAATAATATAACAGAAATCAATTGTCAATCCAAACTTGCATTGGCCAATCACAAGAGTAAATGACCTGTCACTCATTTTATGCATCAGCCAATGGTTTGAAGGAAAGTGCAAAAAGGCGTTACACACTGGTCAGACATGCGGAAGTGGTAAAATAGTTTAAAGCTTGCCTTAAATATGACCTAATTTCTTATTTCAGATCCAGACGTGTACGTTACTGTAATTTTTTCTTGTATCTTTACTGAAGTGTTTCTGTTGTGTGCGACTTTTTACTTTCACTCCACTACATTTCAAAGTCACATCTTATTTTTTACTCCAGGACATTGTGTGAAACCTGTCGCTCCCTTTGTCTTATGTGCGATATGCGTACATGCTTTTAGCTCACTTTGTCAGGAAAAGCAGGATGGGGTTAACGCAGTCACTGACTGACCATCACACATAAAAGCATTAGTGAACTTATAGAACATATTCTTCCTGACTTTGTGGGTAAACACATGAACACACTATATAAATATGTGCAGTTCTGACTGACGCGTCTTTTTTTCTGAATTTATACAAACACTATTTTATAGTAAATTATTTTTGGTTAGTTTATGTTTATGAACAGAGACCTACAGATCAATATAGTAAAGGAAACTTGTTTGTGATCCTGAGTTTAAAGCCAGTTTTTATTAAACTTAAACTTGGAACTAAGTTGTAAATAAATCTTAAATTGAAACTTTGCTTGTTTGTAAAAGTGATTTCAGGGCCACTCGGTTCTACCTGATGGAAACTGTTTGCCTTCAGTGTTTTGTGTTTATTATTAAAATGAGTTCATGAAGTGAGTCTTATAAAAATGATAACAAGACATCAGAGCCATAATTAATTTTTTAGTACTTTTGCTTTTGATACTTAATTGATATAGAGTAACACTTTTGTATATTTACAGATCCAGATCCAAATCCAGATGTCAAATTCTTCTCTTTCACTAAAGCCATATGGAATGTTAAGAAATATATAAACTTCAACTAAGCAACAGATCATTAACATTTATTTAGTTAATATTTCAAAGTAGCTATTTAATAGCGGTAACAGAAAATGTTTACTTACCTCTGCGTGTATACTGGACCATCAAGGAACTTCTGTTCTGCTTTTGGAGAGGAAAGTCCTTCTGTCTGGATCAACGCTTCTATAATGGCCTTTCAAAAAACACACTTTTAGAACCACAAACAAAAATGTTTTTATTCCGTAGAACAACTTTGTCAGCAATTCTAATTGAACAAACAACAAACAAATACATCTGGCAAGAGAACATCCAAGGTAAATTTTACTTTGTCCAGAGTTGAAGTTGGAAGAGTTTTCTGAAGTAGACCGTTTAGGTAGCCAAACACAAGGTCAATGCCTCCTTCATCCTCTATGTATGACATTACCAGGTCACCTTCTGGATTACTATAGTTTTCCAGCCACTTGGGAGTGTCTTCGTCCAGTCATGATGGCATGAATTGAGACATAGGCACAGTTAGTTTTTTTTAATCAGAGTTGTTAAAATCACTTCTTATAGCTGTGTACTTTATTAACTAGCTGAACATTAAGCTTATGTGCTTATTACTTGCACTCTATGCTTTGTTAACATGACATATGTGATGCTATTTACAAACACCAGACCTGGTCTACCTCAACAGACTACACCTAAACATACTGTACTCTCTCATTAATATGCACAAACACCTAATCGTAATTTAGTTTGCTTAATATCCATCCATTATCCATCACTGCAACGGAGTTTTAGCCCAACAGCATTTAGTTGTACTGTACAACCATGTATTAGGATAATGAGTTTACTTGAATCGTTGCGTTGCGATCAAATTTGACTTGACTGACAGTCTGATGAGTGACTTATGACGCAATCAAGTCACTCAGAATACAACTGGAGTGTGACTAGAGCATGAGGCCCATCTCTGCTTTTTACTAGGCCTCATGTTTCAATGCCAACACATCTCTTTAGATGGACTAAAAATCTATTTTTTCGCAGGATAGTGACACTGCATTTATAGCAGTGATAATGGGTTTCATGCTTACATCCCAAGTTGCAGCAGTAAATAACTTTATCTACATAGGAAATAGGAACAAAAAACAGTCAATACTAAATGAAAACTAGTAAAATGTTGGTGAAACATAAATTAAAAGTTTGAATGTTGTCTTTTGACAGTTGTTTGCCCAAAAATTCCTATGGTTTTAACAACAAACAAAAACAGTAATGAGTGCATTTAAGCGAGTATGTAGTCAAAAAGAACATGAACTCACCTCTGTATGAAACTGCATGCTTTTGGTGGTCTTGAAGATGGGCAGCTGCATGGAATACAGACTTTGTAGAAAATACTGTGGGTTGATAGAAGGGGCAGGTGTATACACCATTGTTTTCTATTCTTGCCGGCCACTCACCATGGTCTCTAATGCTTCTGTGTAACTAGAAAGAAAACAACATATATCAAACAACTAATATACACAGTCATATTAGAGTGTTATGTTCTTGTTTCAACACTCACTATCCATTTTATCAGCTCCACGTACCATACAAGAGCACTTTGCAGCTCCACAATTACAGACTATAGTCCACATCTGTTTCTCTGCATACTTTTCCACCCTAATCTTTAATGGTCAGGACCCCCACAGAGCAGGTACTGTTTGGGTGGTGGATCATTCTCAGCACTGCGGTAACACATGGTGACATTAAAGTGTGCAAAAGCTCCAGCAGCACTGTCATGTCTAATCCACTTGACCGGCACAACACAGACTAACACACCACCACCATGTCAGTGTTACTGGAATACTGAAAATGATCCAACATCTTTCTATCATAGCCAGCATGAACTTTTACAGCAATTTGTGCTACAGTAGCTTTTCTGCGGGATCAAATTGACTGTTCACATATGGCCTAATATACCCAACCACTTGAGGTTAAGGTGCAGCTGTAACGAGACAATCAATGTAAAGCAATTCACCAGTTTTGTTATGATCGAATATGATCGAATGAAATGCATTTTAAGGATGCCCACTCCAGGTAAGGGGAAAGGACTTGCCCCGGGTGGAGGTGTTTAAGTAACTCGGGGTCTTGTTCACGAGTGATGGGAAGAGGGATCGTGAGATCGGCCGCAGGCTGGGACAGGCAGCAGCAGTAATGCGGTCACTGTACCGGAGTATAGTGGTGAAGAGGGAGCTGAGCCAAAAGGCGAAGCTCTCTGTTTACCGGTCAGTCTACATCCCGACCCTCACCTATGGTAATGAGCTGTGGATAATGACAGAAAGAATGAGATCGTGAATACAAGTGGCAGAAATGAGCTTTCTTCACAGAGTGGCGGGCTACATTCAATTTGATAGGGTGAGGAGCTCAGCCATCCGGGAGGAACTTGGAGTAGAGCCACTACTCCTCCGCATTGAGAGGAGCCAGCTGAGGTGATCCGGGCATCTTAAACGGATGCCCCCTGGACGCCTCCCGGTGGGGGTCTACCAGGCACGGCCTACTGGGATAAGACCTCGGGGTCGTTCTAGGACCCGCTGGAGGGATTACATCTCCAAGTTGGCCTGGGAGCAGCTTGGGGTCCCTGGGAATGAGCTGGAGGAAGTTGCGGGGGACAGGGTCATCTGGGATTCTCTGCTCTCCCAACTGCTACCGCGACCTTATCTGGACTGAGCGGTTAATAATGATGATGATGATGATGATGATGATGATGATGATGATGAAATGCATATTAGAGTAAACTTCATGTTTTCAAACATCTAACGTATTATTTCAGAAACTTACTACTATCTAACGCTACATCCCTCCTGATTTAGAATGTAAAGCTAACCTAGCTAACTAAGTTACTGCTAACATATCTGTAGCTAGATAACAGCAGTGTTGGGTCATAGCGAGGAGATGCAATCATTTTGTCGTGTTTGGTTATAAACACTATCGCCTCACTCACAGTGTACATCTAGAGTTAAACATCGAAACAACAAACATATAGCTGGCTATCTCCATCAGAAATACTAAACTATTTATTAGCTAGATACATCTTACTTACCGCCATAATTTCACATTACTGACTTCACGGAACTAAATTACCTCCACCTCCCGATCCAACGGGGAAAACAACCTCTGCCAAAATTGGGTGTTAAACTAACCTAATAACTAGATTGGCTAATGCAGAAAATGACGGACAGCTCATTCTAATCCGTGGTTGGCCAATGAAAACTATGATTGACAGCCAAGAGAACTCATTTAATTGGTTGATGCAAAAATTGATTGACAGACTCCACCCCCAGTTCCCTCCCCTTTAGGGCTCCGGTTGTAGCATTAACCTTCTCAACGGAGGTGGCGGCTCTCATGACAGCGGGACCAGGCATTTCGCTGTCAGTGTTATTAGCTTTTGGATTAATGTGAAGGATTTTGTAAAAAGAAAGACTAGCATCAGTTTTTAAATCCACTTTTAATTGCCGGCAGGTAAAATCAGACTCATTTTGTAGTTTCGAAGTTATGACATTTGTAATGTGCGTTGACACTCCTGTCCTTTGTGCATTGGTTTATCGCCCTCCCAAAAACAAACAATGATTTTATGCAAGACTTCACAGACTTTGGCTAAGGCTAAGCTTAAATTATGATCACTTTTTAATTGCTGGAGACTTCAGCGCCGGCCAAAGATTTCCTAGACCTGATTGATTCTTTTAAATGTTACACAGTCTGTGTCTCGATACATGAGAAAGGACACACACTGGACCTTGTACTCTCTTTTGGCCTGGATATTAACGTTTTAGACATATGTGAAACATACTTTTCTGATCATTATGCGGTCTTGTTCAGTATAAAGTTGTCTCGATGTCAGACTGAACCATGCGCCCCAGTGCTCAAAATACGCGCAATAAATTCTCAGACTGCTTTCTTGTTCTCGGCGGCTATTTGTAACTCTGAATTGATTACGCAAGACTACTGTCCCAATTCAAGTCCTGATGGACTGCTCTCTTTTTTTAATTCAACTTGTACACGTATACTGGACTCTGTGGCCCCTCTTGCATTGAAACTCGCAAAACCTGCATTAGAGCCATGGTTAAATGATCATACTCGAGAACGTGTATGTAGGCGTGCTGAGCGCACATGGAAAAAAGATTGTCTTCAGGTATCATTACAAGTGTTAAAAAACTGCATCAGAGAATACCAAAAGGCTGTTACATCTGCAAAAAGTGACTATTTCTGTAATCTTGTCCTAAATAAGTCACAAACCTCAGTTTCTTTTTAATACTCTTAATTCTCTTTTAAACCCCTGTGAGTCAAACAGTGCTGTACCTTCTTTTAAACTCTGTGAACGTTTTGTGAATTTTTTTATTGATAAGATATCTAGTGTCAGACTGCCCCCTTCACCCGGTGCCATAGACCCATCTTTTGCTCCATTATGTTCTGTTACTTTTGAAAATTTTGAGCAGGTGTCTGTTTCTTGCTTGACAAATATAATTAAACAATTAAGACCTTCTTTTTGTCCTTTAGACACTATCCCACCTCGCTTTCTCAAAGAGGTAATTCAAACTCTTGGACCCTTCAATGTCAAAATTATGAATTCATCCTTGATGACTGGCTCTGTTCCAGCAGTCCTTGTGCTTTTAGATCTGACAGCAGCATTTGACACAATCGACCACAACATTCTTTTATCGCGCCTTGAAGCCTGTGTAGGCATCAAAGGAACAGCCCTTCAGTGGTTCTGCTCATATCTGTCAGGCAGAACCTTATCAGTACACATGGGCCGGTACTCCTCCTCTGTTTCCCCTTTGTACTGTGGGGTCCCACAAGGTTCAGTTTTGGCCCCAGTTTTATTCGCCTTATATATGCTTCCCTTGGGTTCAATTTTAAATAAGCACAAGGTTTCTTTTCACTGTTTTGCAGATGATATTCAAATATATTTACCAATAGCTGTTGCTGATAGCAAATCTTCCCTGAAAACTCTGACCGATTGCCTGAGTGATGTGCAGTCATGGATGAACTTTTTGACATTAAATAAGAACAAAACAGAAATAGTGGTATTTGGTAATGATAATCTCCTGCCCAACATAAACACAGATAGTGCCATTGGCCCACTCTCCTCTCATTGCAGCTTCCAAGCAAAAAACCTTGGCGTGATCTGTGATTCAGAGTTTAAATTTGATAAACAAGTTAGCTCAGTTGTGAAGACAAGCTATTTTCAGCTGAGACTTCTTGCAAAAATCAAAACTTATCTGCCACAAAGAGAGCTTGAGAGAGCTATCCATGCTGTTATTACATCACGGCTGGACTATTGCAACTCCCTCTATATCGGTGTGGATCAAAGCTCTCTCCTGCAGCCCGCCTTCTGACCTCAACAAGAAAACGAGAGCACATCATCCCTGTACTGGCTCTCAGTTGCTTTTAGAATGTATTTTAAAATTTTAATGATTGTTTTTAAATGTTTAAATTGGTTGGCACTGGCATATCTGACAGAACTGCTGCAGCCTTATTGTCCAACCAGAGCTCTAAGGTCTGCAGATCAGCTGCTCCTAGCTGTTCCCAAATCTCGGCTCGTGTCTAGAGGAGACAGAGCCTTCTCGGTAGCAGCTCCAAAACTCTGGAACAGTCTGCCTTTAAATGTGCGATCAGCTGAGAACAGTTTAAAGCTGGTCTAAAAACACATCTATTTTCTATGGCATTTCACCCAAATTAATTTTCCATTTCTCCATTTATTCTATGTGTAATTTTTTTTTCTGAATTGTTTTTAATTACTCTTTTTACATTAATCTGTATTTATTGTGTGATTTTATTGTTTTATATTTTATTTATATTAGTCAATATTATCATTGCACTTTGTACAGCACTTTGGCCAGCTGACGTTGTTTTTAAATGTGCTTTATAAATAAATTTGACATTGACATTGCACTGGCCCTTCACCAGTACTTTCAATGATGGCTGTCATGGCTCCGTGTGCAGCTGCTACATAAGAGGAGCCTCTAGGGAGGTTGAACTTAATTGGCCGTTCACAGCTGCTACGCATCATCTGTAAAGCTGCTCAACTCCTGTTTGGTTGTGTCACGTTTGACGTGTGAACATTTTTAGATGGCACCACTGGAAATAAGACTCTTGTTTCACTGCATTTGCTTGTTGAGTCTAGTTTATGCAATAGCAGGAATGTTGAACAGTAAGTTATGATTTGGTTGAATGTGATAATCATTTTTACAACACTTGGATTTGTTAGTATTGCTATTCATATTTGGTACAGGAAGTAGTCTGTTGAGCCTCCCCTCCAAAGTTTATTCACTGTTCAGAAGTTTGGATTCTGTGATTTCAATAGTGTAAAATCAATTTGTTTGCAGACAAGTGTGTACAATTATTCTAATGACATAGTCTTTTGTAAATTCACAGCTTTCAGATAATTAGAAGGACACTAGGAAGTTGTAAAGCATTTAAAAATAAATATATTATTTCTCCAAGATTGTAAACAGAGCTATAAAAGATTCTGAAATAACTGAGAAAGTGTAATATGTGATTCCAAACTTTGGAACGGTAGAAACAGGTGAAGAAATAGCAACCATTTCCCGCCAACACCTTTAAAAAGCAGCAGTCATTTCACCTGGCACATTTAGAAGCAGCATCCACTTCTCTTGGCATATTTTGAAGAAGAAGGGTTGGTTGATTGATTGGTGGTTGGTGATCAATTGAGGAGCCTGTGATCGGTGGCTATGTGATCTGCAAGTATTCATTCTGAGTGTTTGCTTCATCTGTTTTCTCTGTTTTTATTGTATACTAACCATCCGTAGACCCGTACAGACTATTTCTACAGGATTACCTACTACAGAGAGTGGAGACTACAGTTTAGCTTTCCAACAAAAGCTGATGGTAAGATTTAAATCCACTGAAAAAGTAAGCACATCTATCCTCTACTATGGCTGTCGTTACTTGTGTGGATTGTGGCATGTATAGTGATAATCCTCTCTCCACCACTAGTGATAACAATAGTGGTTCAGTTTGTGAGAAGTGCCAGTTAATTTCTACTCTGGTGGAGAAGGTGAATCAGTTAGAGGTGCGTATCCGTGGTTTAATCAGGGACAGAGAACAGAGTTCAGTGTTATCTACCCCAGTTGCCTCAAGGAGAGTTAGTACCCCCCGACTCCGGCTTTAGAGCCCCCACAGCAGGGCGAATGGGCAACGTCTCGGTGACACAGTAATAAAGCTAAAGCTAGCCCACCTGAGCACCATACTCCACCTATTCATGTGTCAAACAGGTTTTCTCCACTCGGTAAAACACCCACCAAGGAGCCTGTCAGAGGTGTTCTGGTTAT
This sequence comes from Pygocentrus nattereri, assembly GCF_015220715.1. Lineage (NCBI taxonomy): Eukaryota > Metazoa > Chordata > Actinopteri > Characiformes > Serrasalmidae > Pygocentrus > Pygocentrus nattereri. The sequence continues at coordinate 24,821,587 of NC_051218.1, read as the reverse complement.
AGGAAGCTCTATTGTGCGACACGTGAACCTAGCTACTCCTTTAGGGGCAACAGCAGCTAGAGTTATCTGCTTACCAGGAGCCAGGGCACCAGATATTAGAAGCAGCCTTAAGCTATTAGCAAAGAATACATATTTGAGGATAGTGGTTCATGTAGGTGGCAATGTTATTCGTATGCGGCAGTCTGAAGTCACTAAGAGTAATAGGTGGTCAAAATAGCCCATACGATGTTCGATGCCGTAATATGCTCTGGCCCTATTCCAAGACAACAGGGTGCCAATGCTTACAGCAGGCTTTGGGTGCTACACTGCTGGATGTCCAAGTGGTGTGCAGAAAATCATGTGGGCTTTATAGATAATTGATCCAAGTTTGAGGGGAAGTCTGGTCTTGTAGGTCTTGCAGTGTTCACCCCACATGGGAGAGCACCGCTCTGCTATCGTGCAGCATAGCCCATAGTCTGTTAGTTAGTCGGCAGAGCAGGATAGTTAGTTGCTGACTGTCCAGAGCCAGGACCAGGCAGCAGACAAACAGGCTAAACCGACTGCCTTGCCTTTTTGTCACCTAGGTATAACTATATCAAGACCGTTTCACTGCCTCGAATTAAACACAAACTTAGAAAATCTCAATCAGTTTGTTTAAATAACTTAATATAAAAATATCACATCCAGTTTCTAAATGAAACATCTCTTAACTAAGGTTTGGTTTGTTTAATATAAGATCACTCAACTCTAAAGCTCTCATTGTAAACAATACAATAACTTAGCATAAAATTGATGTATTATGTCTCACAGAAACATGGATTAAACCTGATGAATATTTCGCATTAAATGAAGCCACCCCTGTAGGTTATAATTATGTACACAGGCCTAGACTGTCTGGCAAAGGAGGTGGTATATGTGTTCTTTATTAAAATTCATTGGACATAAATCAGAAACACAGACTCTCTTTCAGTTCTTTTGAAATTCTTTTCATAAACATAACCAATCCAACCACAAATAGTAGTGTACTTACCCTAATTAGTATTTATAGGCCACCAGGACCTTATTCGGAATTCTTAAAAGAATTCAGTGACTTTGTTGCAGACCTAGTAGTGAGCACTGAGAAAGTAATAATTGCAGGAGATTTTAATATTAACTTTGAGAACACAGCAGATCCATTAAAAAAGGCACTCATCTATCTTAGACTCTGTAGGCCTTACTCAAAATGTAATAGGGCCAACACATTACTGTAATCACACTCTAGATTTAGTTTTGACTTTAGGTGTTGACATACATAATCTAACTGTTCTTCCACAAACTTCAGTAGTTTCAGATCATTACCTAATTTCATATGAACTAGGTCTTAGTGAAAATGTATATACACATCACCCTGTTATTACATGAAGCGTTCAATAACGCCAGATACAGCTCAACACTTTATTGACATCGTTCCAGACTTATCAACCATATCTTTTCCTTCGTCAGACCCAACAGAGCTAGACAGATTAGCAGACTGCCTAGAAAATATGTTCTGATCAACCTTAGATAACATTGCGCCTATAAAAATTTAAATGATGCAACAGAAAAGAGTATGCACCTTAAGACAGACAGTATGGAAATTAGAGTGCAAATAGCAACTAACCAAGCTGGAAGTATTTCATTCTGCTTGGAAGGATAGCCTTAGCAGGTCATGAGCTGAGTGTAGAGCTTAGTCTTAGATTAAACTGTTAGCAAAGTCTTTGTGTACAGCCTAGCTGTGGCCATTTACTGCTAATTAATAGAGCACAACACCTATGCATCAGCTGTGTCTTTATTAAAAGCAGTGAACACTACCAAACAGATTAAGGCAAGTGGTATTTTATTTGTAATTCACTACACCATTGGTTGTTACATGTTAAATGCTACAAATGCATATTTTAAAACATGATTTCATAGCTAAATGCTGTTATATAGGCATTTGTAGAATGGCTGTTAGTTCAGTTGCCCAGGTTTTTAAGTTACATTTACGATTCAAATATTTGTATACTTTTGCTTAATGAGCTACAGTACACCCCCCGCGACCCTGAAGGAGAAGCGGCCTAGAAAATGTGTGTGTCTGTGTGTGAGCTACAGTATGTTAGAGTGTAACTTTATTATGTTAGCTGTGTAAGTACAGCAATCCAGTACAGGCAGCATACAAAGTTTTCCTTCTGATCTATAGCAATCCAGTATGTGTAGAAGTTTATTTCATTTGAACTACAGCAATCTAGTGCAAGCAGTTTGTTAAGTTTATTTCATCTGCAATGTTTGTTATATAAATTAAAGAAGGCAGAACTGAAAATGCATGGACTATTTTAGTAAGTAAGCTCTTAGTACATCATAGTCCTGAATAGTTTTTGCCGAAAAAAAAACATGCAAAACAGCAAGTAAAATTTAAATGTGAAAGGTGAGACAGATCCTACATAAAAAGGAAGGACTAATTTGATAGCAGGGTCCCACGCTGAATAACAGACCCCTGGTATGGCAGCATTCCAGCCTCTGACAGTAGCCAATAGCATGATTAAGAAACACTGCATGACATATTTCATATGATTATAGCATTGGGGTTCTTAATTCCAGTCCTGATGACTCCATACTCTGTACATTTTTCAGTTTTCCCCATTCCACACATCTGATTCAGCCCACATGAAGCCTGTTTACTTAGTTAATGGTTTAATCAGTGGTAGATATTATGTAGCACAAAAATATGCATTGTGTCAGGTCACCAGGACTATGATTAGGAACCAGCACCACAGCAAGAAGTTGTGGGGATTGCTATGCACCACAGCTAAAGGCAGTTTTACCCAGCTCAGTAAAAACATGGGGAACCTCAAGTGAACTAAAATCATCTGAGCGGATTTTACAACATGTATTCATTACAGTGAGCAGAGGTACAGAGGTAACTCTGGCATCTGACCGACATGAGCTTTATAGATAAACATTAATCAGTGTGTTTCCCTTCTTACAGATAGAAAGGGCCATCTCACTCTCTCATATAACCTGCTGTGCATAGGGAAATAAAATTTGTGTCTGTAAAAGAATCTCCTCTCTCCTCTCTCATCAGTTTATATGTAAGTTTACTGATGTGAGTTATAAAATCAAGTTTCTCATCAAGCCAGATGCCAAGGTATTCATTTACTCTACATGGATCCATGTAGAATAAAAACATTTAAAATGTTATTTTCAATATGAGCAGGTCTGGAAAACAGACCTAATTTTGTCTGCCAAACAAAAATTTGAATTAGGTTTGAAATAAACAAATATTTGAAATAGATAAATAAATCCTTAGCCTTTCAAATAATGTACTGCAACTCTGTCTTAGAACTTACCTTGTATTTCTTCTTTAAATTGTCACATTTTTTTCAGGCTTGTTGAGGAGTCACTTTCTGCTGTAGCCCCAGTTCCACAAGGATAGGATCCTATCAACAAGCAAACAAAATCAAATTAGGACTATTATTTTTTGAGACTAGGTAAATAAATTAAAAGATTCAACATTTTCCAACAAAAATTTTAACCAGTTTAGGAAGATGCATTACCACACAAGCAAATCTTGATATAGATATTTCAATCATTGTGACATGTAAACAAAGTCATGCAGAGTGCTCTGATTTGCTCCATTCTAGAGAAACTTACTGACTCAAGTTTGTTCATGGTGGTGGTGATAGAAACATTCATTTTATTCACTCTCTAAAACACTAGCTAGTGAATCTATAAGTGTTTTCTGAGGTTTATGATGTCTGGGTGATCTATGATGTCTTCAGCTTCTTTCTTATCGCGTTCGGGTAACACACCGTTTAATAGGCCCCTTTTGCAAAGAGTCACAATTACTTCCGGTTTAACAGGGAAAAAACTAACTTCTGCAGAAGTGATGACAAAATGTCGTAGTAGTAAACTATAATGCTCAAATACTGAGCTACAACATATGTTACTTTGCACTATCATGACAAAAAGTGAGAAAAAGACGTGAATGGAAGCACTGATTTAAATTTTAACAGAGCTTTGTTAGGGATGAACGCGGCCCTATTTCCCTCCCCGGCTGCCCATGCGGACGCAGATGGCGTATATAAAGTCGCTTACGTACAGTCACTATGGAAAGTGTGAATTGTACAAATGTGTTTTTGACTCCTGGCTAATGAGCGCATATGCTAATGCTAATGTATTTGCATTGTCAATATAATGTAGTCGCGGTTTAACTTGTGTTTAGTATGGACAGTTGTAGCATACACATGTTTAAATGGCCTTAAAAACTGAAAACATTGTTAAAAGAACTTACTAATATACAGGTAAATCAACAGTTTATTTTATACATTTAATTTCCCGTGTAGGGCCAGGTCTGGCCAGGACGCTGAGGTTGAGGGACCGTGGTCAATGTTTCGGGGGTTTACAGACCATTGTCGCAACTCACAATGACTAAGCACTGGCATTCAAATCAGTCGTTGGAATGTCCCTCCCATTAGTCCAACTACGTCGGGCGTTGTGTGGACTTCCTGGTCATGGATGTACTGTTACAGTTAACTCGGATGCAGGCGTGTTTTCTTACATTTCGTCTATCTGTCTCAACGTCTAGAGTTCTCAGCCGAAGCATGGCGGCTGATTCTGTCACCCGTTTCGATTTTCTGGTGGTAGGAGGTGGATCCGGGGGCTTAGCCGGTGCACGAAGGGCGGCAGAGCTTGGCGCCACTTGTGCTGTGATCGAAAGTCACAAACTTGGAGGTACCTGCGTGAGTAAAAAATAATCCTAGTTACAGAAACGCTTGCTCAAAGAGATGACATCTCCATTGCTTAAAACAGTTGATGTGGTGTATATCATGCAGGTTTTTTATATATTCGGACATTCATATGAGTAGCGCGTCGCGAGGTTTCCAGATTCACCTCTTTATGTTAAATGTTTTGTGTGCTGTTCATGGGCGTGCAATATTGTAAAAGCTGTGGTCATGTTCGTTCTTGTGACAGAGGCACAGGCCACACACGAGACATTGCAATGCTAAAAAAACATGTAATTCCTGTACAACGTTTCAGTAGCTTTGAATGCACCGCCTAGTAATTGTAACATGTTTTATCGGCTCTCTGATAAAAAGGTTTACAAATTAGACATTCGTACTACTTACAATATTATATATTGACATACATGTACATTACGCAGTAGGTTTCGGTCTCCTGTTTCCGCCCAGAACTTACTGTCTCCATTTCGGTATTTTTGAGCACGTTGTGTGAAAGACCCTGTAGGCTTGTGTATTATCTGATATGTATCTAGCGTGCATAAAATACCGTAGTTTTCATTGCGTGGGTCTTATTACGACAGCGTTTTAGGTTCTCTGTAAATAAAAATAAGAATGGTAGACTTCGAAAATAACGTCGTAAAATTTCGAGAATAAAGTCGTAGAATCACGGCAATAAAGTGGCATTAATACGAGGAAAGGTCGCAGTATTATGGCCAAATGGTTTGCAAAGGGAAGGGAGCACCTCCTTGTTTAAAATTGAGGGTCGTTGGGGAGTTGGTTGAGTTATAATTTCATATCGATTTCACCCAGAAATGAGTACTCTCCCTGTCTCTCCTGGCACATCAGCACCACACCGTTAGTAGTATAAAGAAACGGCTGTGCAGGAAAATCTGTTTATTTAGATTAAAGAGCCAGGTGGACTCGGTTGAAACTGTCTGTTTTGTTAAAGGAGAACTCGCAAGCAGTGGTCGTCTGCACAGATATCAGTGGCTACTTATTCGTGCCATTCAAAGAGGGCATGAAGTTTCACAGACAATGATAATGATAACCAAAATGAGCGACCCACAAAGAGACAGGAGTGTGTGGAACTAGAGTGCTCGTCCTCTTCGCCCTAAAGCAACCAAAACTGCAGCGCGTTGTGCCAGCCCCCTCCCAGTTAGCCAACTTTATGCTGGAAACGTCACCACTTTATTCTCGAAATATTACGACTTTTTTCTCCAAGTCTACTATTTTTATTTTTTTATTGACAGTGGCCTTAAAACGCCGTCGTAGTATTATTCATATAAGTAGCTGCAATATGTACGTTAGTAATTGTACAATATTGTACGTGTTATTAATTGTAATGCCTATAAACTATAGTAGACTTTTTTTTTTTAAGTGTTTAAAAGCATGATGCCAGAGAACTTGTAGAAAGGAGAATACAATATATGTCTCTGCAGTCCGGAGAACCAGGTTTTCTTCCGACAGCAACTGAGGACACTAATTGTTGAAGCTTTTTAAGTGTAATTCTTTCCCATTCTTGCTTAACACTCCGGGGTCTCCATTGTCATATTTTGCACATCATAACGTGCCACACATTTTCAATGGGAGACAGGTCTGGACTGCAGGTGGCCAGTCTAGTACCCGCACTCTTTTACTACAAAGCCACGCTGTTGTAACGTGCAGAATGTGGCTTGGCATTGTCTTGCTGAAGTAAGTAGGGACATCCCTGATAAAGATGTTGCGTGGATCGCAGCATATGTTATTCCAAATCCTGTATGTACCTTTCAGCATTAATGGTGCCTTCACAGATGTGCAAGTTACCCATGCCATGGGCACTAACACACCCCCATACCATCAGCGATGCTGGCTTTTGAACTTTGTGCTGATAACAATCTGGACAGTCCTTTTCCTCTTTGGCCCGGAGGACACGACGTCCATGATTTCCAAAAACATTTTGAAATATGGACTAGTCAGACCACAGGATACTTTTCCACTTTGTGTCAGTCCATCTCAGATGAGCTCAGGCCCAGAGAAGCCGGCGGCGTTTCTGGGCGTTGTTGATATATGGCTTTCGCTTTGCATGGCAGAGTTTTGACTTGCGCTTGTAGATGGAGTGACGAACTGTGTTTACTGACAATGGTTTTCTGAAGTGTTTCTGAGCTCATGTGGTAATATCCGTTACAGAATGATGTCGGTTTTTATTGCAGTGCCCCCTGAGAGATCGAAGGTCACGGGCATTCAATGTTGGTAGATGATGAAATCCATAAATTCTTTGCAATTGCACATTGAGAAACGTTCTTAAACTGTTGGACTATTTGCTCACACAGTTGTTCAAAAAGTGGTGAACCTCACCCCGTCCTTGCTTGTGAATGACTGAGGTGTTCAGGTATGTTCCCTTTATACCCAGTCATTATACTCATATGATTCCAATTAACCTGTTCACCTGTGGAATGTTCCAAATAGGTGTTTTTTGAGCATTCCTCAACTTTCCCAGTCTTTTGTTGCCCCTGTCCCAACTTCTTTGGAATGTGTTGCAGGCATCAAATTCAAAATGAGTGAATATTTGCAAAAAACAATAAAGTTTATCCATTTGAACGTTAAATATATTTTCTTTGTAGTGTATTCAATTGAACATAGGTTGAAAAGGATTTGCAAATCATCGTATTCTGTTTTTATTTATGTTTTACACAACATCCCAACTTCATTGGAATTGGGGTTGTAATATATTATATACAATGAACATTGATATATATGGAATTAACATGTTCCTGCACTCACTGACCATCACACATAAAGGCATTAGTGAACTGATAGAACATATTGTTTCTGACTTTGTGGGTAAATACATGAACACATAGAAATATGTGCACCTATGCAGTTCTGACTGGCAGGCATCTTTTTCTGAGTTCATGCAACACCGTTTCTACCTAAACTTTGCTTGTTCACAAAGTTATTCCCTAGCTACTTGGTTCCTTATGGAAATGGTTTGCCTTCAGTGTTTTGTGCTTATGATAATTTTAGGTCTCAGGTCTGCAGAATTTCCCCTTCTCACTGCATCTAACTAGTTTACACATTAACGTTTGGCTGCTTCTGCTTAACGATGCATCACTTAATCCGTTTTTCGTTCACAGCTAGAGGAGGCCCTTTAATATACCTACCTGTTGAAAAAAGTCGTAGAACCCATTAAAAGTGTCTGTTGGTGGTTTTCCGTAGTTGATAATGGTGTTCTGGGTTGATATCACAGTGTAGGGGATTCAGATCATTTAATTGGGTGTTCCGGGACTGATTCCATGTACAATTGTTCATTTCCTAATGGTCTCTAACAGCAAACATCAAGCCAATTCCCGTTAGGAAGCAAAACCATCAGGTTTTATTTCTGATGGTTATAATCATCTTCAGCATGGCTTTCATGAGTTTCAACAGTGGTGTATTTGTTTTTTCTGCGAATGAACCCGACATTGTTGTATCGTCGTGGTTTTCATTTGAAAGTTTCCATATTTAGTTACTTTATTATCACTATGACAACGTTAATATACATTCAGTGTAGCTCTTGTTGCCCAGCCATACGTCTGTTTTCCCCCTCATAAAACCAACAAAAACCCTGTGGTGTGTCGTCGCTTGACACTTGTTCGACTACTAAGCCTAGGTGTTATTTTATGGTTGGTAAAATAAGAAGAATTTAACAGTTTATTTAAGGAAAATAAAAGAATCAGACAAACTAAAAAATGCAAGAATACTCTTCAGATTTCAGAAATGCAGGTCATTTATTCTTCTTTGAGCATGGAGAATGTTTCCCAAAGGCCGTAGGACAACACTGACACAGATACAGGGTTTGTACACATAATTTATACCCTCAGTAAGGACTTTTTTGTTATCTCCTAATTTCATTACATCACCATTATGTCCAAATTGATGATTTTCTTCTGCCCATACGTCTAACTTATGGAATCATTATATCCAATTATGGAGCCATATGGAACCATTATCTCCAAGCCAGATCTGTGTCATTTTATAAAAAAGACATTGTACCAGGCAGACCCTAGCACACCCTAGCACGATTGCTGGTGTTTTTCCATCTTGGCCGTTCGGCCTTGAGAATTTCATAAGTTCACTCGCCTCCTAAAAAGTTTTTCTTCCCTCTTACGCCCTACTAAGGAAACTTGTTTTAAGGCACTTGTTCCAATATGCTAGGCCATATTGTACTTTATTTATGTTTTATCCTGCATAATACAAGATATTTTAATTTTGGGAATCTTTAATTTACATCATTTCCCCCCTTTCGCGACAAATAGTCGTGAACCATACATTTTCTGTGTTTCTATACGATTATTGTAACTCAAATAGTCTACTTAATACCTGTTACTATAGTCAAAAGTGAGTGTTTCTATTAATAATTGTTCATACTAAATACCTTAATTTACATCAGGTGTCAGAGTGGTGCTGACGGCGTTAACAGCCTGGCGGTGCAGGTCAGGCTGAGTGCAGGTCCGCAGACCCTTAGATTGGCTAATCGAAAAAATGACATACAGCTCGTTCTAATCTGCGGTTGGCCAATACAAGATGTGATTGACAGCCAAGAGTAGTTATTTAACTGGTTGATGCAAATAATGATTGACAGACTTCCGCCCCCAGTTTCCTCCCCTTAAGGGCTCCGGTCTGCAGCATTCTCCTTCTCGGAGATTACCACTCTGTCTTCCAGGTTTCACAAACGCTAGATGGAGTTGCCGAGCGAGTCCAAAATGAGTGGATTAAGGTGGAGCATTTTAAGAAAAATCATAGTATAAATGCTCAAACATTTTTAATATAATTAATGTTTAAAACAGCACATGTATGTCCATTATGTCTGTGAGTGCAAAGTGGCAGTGAGCTGATAGGCTGGCCAAATGGCTAGGCTACTCATAAACCAGTGCTGAATGACACCTACCTCTTTTGGTCTCACTGCTCCACTTATTTTTAATTCACTTAATTACACTTCCACAGTGGCAGTCAGAGCCAAGTACCATGGTCAGAGAGTACTAATTTTCTGTGCATTTTGTTGTTGTCCTGGTCTAACACACCTGTTCCAACTAATCAGCTGCCTAGTTAAAGTGGATGTGTTGGAGCAGGGCAACATTCAAATGTGCAGCAAAGAGGAACTCCAGGACCAAGTTCTGGAACAGCTTGGGTAGGGAATGACATGATCTACTGTTCATATATTCTCGGACTGTGTGTGCATATATATGTGTATATATAGAACATTTGGCTATGCAGGTGTTGGGGGTAAGTGCAAGTAAATGCAGTCTATAAATTGGATTTTGATACGTTGTAGCATACCAAGTAAGCCATATGTATCGAATTATGTTTCATGTTTCACCAGTGTAAACTGCCTGTATTTTCAGCAATACAATATTATGCTTGAACATAACACTTTCAGTCCATCATCAGACAGTTATACATTTAAAAAGATGTTTTTTTTTCTGGGTTCTTTAATAAAAAATGGTTCTATATGAAACCATGAACACTCAAAGAACCCTTCATCATTCAAGGGTTATTTGCATTATGAAAAGGTTCTTCATATTGAAAGAGAATGTGCTGAAGATGGTGCTATATAGAACCTCTTTGAAAAGGGTTCTATATAGTGTCAAAATGGTAGAACCATATACAACATATTCTCCATTAATCTGAAAAGCCTTTTACAAATGCAAAGAACTGCTTAATGATGTAAAGGGTTTTTTGAGTGTTCATGGTTCTACATAGAACTATTTTCTTTACTAAAGAATGCATAAAAAAATGAAATTTACTCAACAACCCATAGATTTTTTAAAAAAGTGTGTAGGCCTGAATGCAGATTTTATAATTATGCAAGCATTATAGAGGACCAGATTAGGAAAAACAATTGTTTTGTTTAAAATTTTAGCCTTTTTTGATGATTATTAATGCTGACCTGACAGTGACATGCATTTCACACAAATTTTGCTTTCTATTACAGGTAAATGTTGGTTGTGTTCCTAAGAAGGTAATCTTGCTTTACATTCAGATGTCAATTTTTTTTAAATATTTAATCTGTCTTGTTTTCGTTTTGCTTGAATATGATGGAGCATCTAGTGATCAAAATATGTGTAGTAATGGAGTAAAGTGTAATGTAGCATCTGGGTATGCAAGGTGTACTGGTTTTCTTTCAAATGCATTTTGGGGACATGGGAATCACCTCTACCTCTTTTGTTATCAATGCATAACTGCCACTGCTTTTCATGAATCTATACTTGACCAACTGACTTTTCATAAACACTAGCAAATCTTGCCTTCCTTAGTTGCTGTTACTACACACCTATGCAAAAGTTTGAATGTCCCTGGTCAAGTTACATGTTTGTTTATGTTGTTGGTAGAGTTGGGCGATATGGCCTAAAAAAAAATCTTAGATTTTTTCACAAAAAATCTGATTTTCGATTTTAATAGATTTTTTTTTTCTCTTGCTAAATTCAAACTACAGATGACAAAGAAGTGGGTCAAAACCAGTTTTATCTTTATTGTGTTTTGACTTGTGTTTTGACTTAAATTTCCCCTTTGAGGATATAGTGCAAACAGAAACAAGCCAAAAAACAAGCTTGTAGATGAGATGGCAGACCATCCCATTGTAAACAGTGATGGACATTAGTGAACACTGTAAATGAACATACAGTAACTTTCTCCAACATATCTTAGATTCAAACTTGCACTGAGACAATGCACCTTCAAATTAAAATAAACACCTTCGAATTAAAATGCATCTTAAACAAAAATATATAAAAAATAATAAATGTCTTTTTTTGATAAAACTGACAATTTTATTATTTTTTTGTCAATTTAATATGCCAGCTTGTTATTGCGTAAGCACCTTTCCCCAATGGATTAGACAAAGCTTGGTACCCTAAATATGTAAACAAATAATCATAAACTGTAGTGCATACACAACCTTCTGTTATTCATTGCTTTTTAAACATTTTTAGCCAGGAAGATGAGTCTGTCCACCACCTCTGGCTTGAGGCTTGCCCGGTGGCATGTAACAATGCTACCCCCCACATTGAAAACCCTCTCTGAGGGGGCACTTGTAGCTTGGATTGAGAGGTATTTCTTTGCCAGATTTCCCAGCCTTGGCACACAGTTCAAAAACGTGTCAGGGACCGTTGCTTTACTTTGGATGACGTGCTAGTGCTGCTAGTGTTGCGGCTGTTTTCACTCCGCTGGGAGCAGCTCTTCTCCCACTCCGCTGCATGCCTCTGCTTAAGGTGTTGGAATAAATTTGTAGTGCTGCTTCCTTTGGAAGCGACCGTTTTAAAACACACCTTACAGCAAGGACTTGTTTGGTCTGTGTCCGTCGCCGCAAAACCGAACCAATTCCAGACCATGGAGCTGGTTACTCCTTTCTTGGGCACAAGCTCTTTCTTTCCCCCAACCACCGTCATGTTGTTTGTACAAGTGTGCGGGAGGAGGGGCTAAGGTGATTCTGAACTACGGGAGCCCAAAGGGTCAGTGGCGGAAATTAAATCTGAGAAAAATCGATTTTCATAAAAACACATCGTCCTTAACTGTAAATTCGAATGAATCGATAAAATTGATTTATCGCCCAGCTCTAGTTGTTGGTGAAAATAAGTACACATCTTCTACAAAGAGTACGCTTCTGAACATTTTAATGGATATGTTATTTAATACACAAAACATAACATTCATTTTACATAAAAACAAAATGTGGCCAGTGCAACATGTATGGTATATTTTATACATATTTTATTTTTTTCCAATATGTTAAACCCAGTAAATAAATAGACACAATGCAAGTAGCAGAAAAATGCCATATGCAAGTTTTTTCTTTGTAGAGGATGTTGACTTATTTTCATTTGGAAAATTAACAAAACATGTAATTTGACCAGGGTGTTCAAACCTGTGCATAGTTTGTTATTGGGCTACTGTGCAAGTTTGTATTGATGTGTAGTTGTTGAGGTTGGTTTCAAAACTGCACTGTGGTAAATACAATGAGACTGTGTAAGGCTATAGCCAACATTCGTGGATGTGATCGCAAAAAAACATTTTACCTAAGATTGGAGATTGTTTGAATGGTGGAGAGGGAATCAATGATAACTTGGACAATCCTTCAAGCTCAAGGTGCAACACTGATTAATGTAAAATGGGCTCTATGGAAGAAAACCCAAGAATATCCCCTTTATTTTAAGAGAATAAAGCTTTACTGTATGCATGTTGAAAAGCCACGGCCCTGTGGAAATTAAGTTTTTGGTTAGCAGGATACAATCCAAAAAAAAAAAGCAACTAGGAATGAAGGGGAGAAAAATATTGAACCATTCTGAAGTGGCCTGCTAAGAATGCTAATCTGAATAACATTGAACATCTGTGCAAACTCACAGTTGAAAGAATGCGTCCATCAAACGTGAGAAAACTGGAGCATTTTGCTCAAGAAAAGCCAGCCAAACTGGCAGTTGAGAATTGTAGAAATCTCATTCAGTACTACATAAAAAGTTTGATTGTGGGTCTTGTCTCCAAAAGTTGTGCTGTGTCACTGGGGTAATGTATCCATTAAAAATGTCCTTTCATTTGTTTGGTTGCAGGTTATGTGGAATGCATCAACCCATGCTGAATATCTTAATGATCATGCAGACTATGGCTTTGAGGCAGCACAAACCCACTTTAGTTGGCAGTAAGTAAAATCATGTATTTACTTAAGAGTTGTTAGGGAAATGTAAGCAACTTGAATCTGTGTATGTTAGAAAATGATATAATTTTACAGTGCAGAAGCAACAGATGGCTGCTGTTAATGTTTTGACATGACTGTATAATCCTATTCTCATACCCTCAGAGATCCCTCATCATATGGCCAAGCAAGCTGTCTGTACACACCTTCAAATTTTAAGTCAAACTGATTCTGAGTGGTACAGAGAATTTTTTGCCAGAATTGCTGGAGTAAGGAGGTATTAGCAGGAGATAAGAGATGACTTGCTTGATGTCACTAACTCAGATGACACATATGTGACATATTTTTGTTTTCAGACTGATTAAAAACAAAAGGGATGCTTATGTTGGCCACCTGAATGAGATTTACCAGAAAAATCTAGACAAGGTAAGCATTTTTAATCTGTGAATGTGAAAATACACTCACCAGCCACTTTATAAGGTACATCTTGCTAGTGAAAGGTTGGACCCCCTTTTGCCTTGAGAACTGCCTTAATTCTTTGTGGCATACTTTCAACAAGGTGTTGAAAACATTCCTCAGAGATTTTGGTCCATGTTGACATGATAGCATCACACAGTTGCTGCAGATTTGTCGGCTGCACATCTATGATGCGAATCTCCCGTTGCACCACATCCCAAAGGTGCTCTATTGGATTGAAATCTTGTGAATGTGGAGGCCACTGGAGTACAATGAACTCATTGTCATGTTCAAGAAACCAGTTTGAGTTGACATGAGTTTTGTGACATTGTGCATTATCCTGCTGGAAGTTGCCAGCAGAAGATCAGTACACTGTTGGTCATAAAGGGATGGACATGGTCAGCATCAATACTAGGTAGGCTGTGGCATTTAAACGATTCTTAGTTGGTACTAAGGGGCCCAAAGTGTGCCAAGAAAATATCCCACACACCATTATACCACCACCAGCCTGAACCATTGATACAACACATGGTTGGATCCATGCTTTCATGTTGTTTACGCCAAATTCTGACCCTACCATCTGAATGTCGCAGCTGAAATCGAGACTCGTCAGACCAGGCAACATTTTTCCAATCTTCTATTGTCCAATTTTGGTGAGCCCATGCAAATTATATTCTCAGTTTCCTGTTCTTAGCTAACAGGAGTGGCACCCAGTGTGGTCTTCTGCTGCTGTAGCACATCTTCTTCAAGGTTCGACATGTGCGTTCAGAGATGTTATTCTGCATTCCTTGGTTGTAACAACTGGTTATTTGAGTTACTGTACTGTTACCTTTCTGTCATCTCGAACCAGTCTGCCCATTCTCCTCTGACCTCTCACATCAACAAGGTTTTTTCATCCATACAACTGCTGCTCACTGGATATTTTCTCTTTTTTGGACCATTCTGTGTAAACCCTAGAGATGGTTGTGCTTGAAAATCCCAGTAGATCAGCAGTTTCTGAAATACTCAGACCAGCCCATCTGGCACCAACAGCCATGCCACGTTCGAAGTCACTTAAAACACCTTTCTTCCCCATTCAATGCCTAAATGCATTGAGTTGCGGCCATGTGATTGGCTGATTAGCTATTTGTGTTAACAAGCAATTAAACAGGTACCTAATACAGTGGCCAGTGAGTATAGATTGCAATTAATTTTACATGCATGTCTATGTTGAACGCCATATATATTTCCTATCTTGTGTGTAAAACTGTATATACCATGGCTTCAGTGAATATTCAGTTGCAATTGCAAATGATAAATAATGCACACAGTCATTTGTATTGATGGTAATGTATGATACTTATTACTTGCTGCACACAGGCCAAAATTCAGACCATTCAAGGCCATGCACGATTCACTGATGACCCAGAGCCTACTGTTGAAGTCAATGGCAAGAAATACTCTGCACCACACATCCTTATTGCCACTGGTGGACACCCGTCTACAGTTAGTGACAAGGATGTGCCAGGTAAGCTGAGATCTGCCTTCATTTTATATAAATCAAACAAGGCAAGTTTAGTTATGCAGTACAGTCCGTAGGGTGGTATGGCGATAACACAACAAATTGCCATGGAGACAGCCTTGATTGGGTCACAGGCAGGGTCAACAATCAGCAGGAATCCGGGGAAGTGGGGGAAGAGATAAGAGTGTCTCGCTGCAGTGTTCTTCTGGAGGAATGCGATGTTCCAGCAGTGGCCTTGACCAAGTGGTCACTCAAACGATCCATTTTCCTTTGCAAGGCGACCAGCTTCTCCACGATGTTATCCAGGGTACGACTTACGGTCATAGTCTGAGTGTTGGCAGCTCTGCCCACCACGTCAGTCATGTCGGGCAGCTTTAAGGGGCCGTGGACAGCTGCCCTCATTCCGCAAATTTCGTGATACACCAGGGCAATGCCTAATCCAATCAGCAAAACACCTGTAATCATGGTTCCGAATAGGTATACGTCCTCAATATCCTTCACGGAAAGAGCCGCCAGGCACACGACTCGTCACCTCTCCCACACATCCATCGTGTAGCCAGCTGCAAACTTTCCGGCAGGACAGGCTGGTTCCCCCGAACCAGGACTTCTCGTCGAGAAAATGGTGTCAATTGCATTGAGAGACCATTTGATCAAATCCATTTCTTTAGGTTTGAAGAACAGTGCAGAGAGAGTTTCTCAGTAAAGAGCGTAGACAAAAGACTAAACACAGAAGCAAAGCAGGAGAGATCAGGGAGAGGAGAGGGAAAAAGTGCGACCGCCTTTGTCTGTCTATCTATCTATCTATCTATCTATCTATCTATCTAAACACTATATTCAAAAGAGAAGAAATGAAACATTACATTAAAAATCAAATAAAAAACAGTTTTAGGATAAAGAACTGTTACAGGATAGAAATGAAGTAGAACTGCAGTTTTAAACTGAGCTAAAAGTCTGCTCAAATAGAATGATGTGTCTAGGCGCTTCTAATGCTGTCTGTCAGCTGGTTCCATTTTAGAGCAGCACAATAGCTAAACACTGCTTCTCCATGTTAAGTCTTTACCTGAGGCAGGACTAACTGACTAGTTCCTAGTCATCTGAGAGTTCTGCTTGATTCATATAGCTGTAGCATATCAGATAAATACACCTTTCTTTATACCATCAAGTCCTTTATAGACCAGTGATAGTACCTGAAAGTTTATTCTTTAACATGCTGGTAAGCAGTGTAAAGATTTGTGAATGAGAGTGATGTATTCCTTTTGTTATACTTCTAGTGAGAAGTTTTTTTCCATTTTTTCTTCAGACCATTATACTACAGTTCTGCTAGAAATAAAGGTGTGGCTGAGTATCTCCAAGTCTGGATCAGTCAGAAAATCTCTAATCTTGTTGATATTCTCAAGTTTGTAAAATCAGCATTTTGTCACGGCTTTGACATGACTGCCCAAACTAAAACCAAAATTCATTAGTACACACAGGTTATGGACTAGTTCTAGTTCCTGAGAGTCCAACCCATTTCTTAAGTCGGTCTAAAAGAAATTTATGGTCAGTGATATCAAAGTGAGTAAGTAAGTGGATGATTTGAGATGATTTAGTGTTGATTTAAATGTCATAATAAATAGCACTAAACTAGAATATTTTAACCATGAAATGTTTATGGGGTGATGAAGAAGGCACAAGCTCATTGATGGATATAGATATGCTAATATCTGTTATGGGTTTTAGTGTGTTAAAAAGTATGCAAACTCATTACATCTTTCAGTTGACACTAATACTGTGAAGGGTATTTTGCTATTGTTATTTGTTATTGTTGATAATAATAATAGTAATAGTAATCACACAGCCTGTCTTTGGAGATTTCTTTATGAATCTGAAGTTTGGCCTTATACCATATGCATTTGGTTTTCCTATGTTCTCGCTTTTGCAGTTGAACTGCAATAGCATTCCACCATGGTTCTCTCTGTTGGCATGACATGGTTTTAACTTTAACTTTTGCAATCTCATATATTATCAGTTTTTGAGTTGAAGCTATTCAGCAAAACATCAGAATCATAATGGCAGTTAAAATCACCAACAATAACAAAATGATCACGATCAGTGGAAATAAGATACAATATCTGTAAATTGTGAGAGATCTAAAATTGAGAAAAGCTTAGTAATTTGTGCACTCTTTTCCAAACGCTGTGACTCACATTTTACATGCAGATCGGATACATTCACATTTATCTGATATGTACTAAATTTTCTATCTGTTTCTGCTGCCATCATCACTGTAGCAGCTTGGGCCCGAAAAAATCCCTTTTTCACATTACTTAAAATGGGGTGGCCTTTTCAGTGGAGGAGGGTATGATGAGAGAGATAGTGAGGCTGGCTTTCTGATGGTTGAGGATCTTGTTTCTGTAGGTGCTACAAGTAGTGGGAGTGTTCACCTCTTCGGGGAAGGTCTGGGGGATTGAAGGAAATATGAGGCAGTAGATGATCGTGGAGGAGAAGTTGGGGTGGTTTTTCAAAGGACCTTGGGACTGGCTGACAGGAAAAGTGATAGCCTTGCTCAGGCTGATACAAGCTTTTTCCATGGTTGTAGGGAGATTTAGGTGAGGTGATGGAGGAAAGTGTGAATTACTCGTGGGGTTTTGGTGTTTCCAACAGCTCCAACAGACCCAGTTGATCATGATCATGGCTCTCATCCAGTGAATGCATCTCTTTCAGAGTGTTCTGAGTGAGGGAGAGTGTTGTGGCTCTGTAGTGATGACAGTCCTTAGGTGTGTTTCCACCATTGGGAATGAATAAGTTGCTCATCGAGAAAATTAGGTTCTCTGTTAGAGACTTGACACTTAGTTATCAAAAAGTTCAGTCTATTTGACCTGAAGTTTGGTATTTACTTAATTTAAGATAATTAACTATTTCTGTTTTACATGTTTAATAAAGTAGGCTTGAGAACATTCTCCATGCAGGCGGAGGACAACTGATAAATGACTGGATCACTAAAGTCTCTTTTTACTAATACAGATTCCTGCTTTCTTGTTTTATTCTTGACAACATAAACAATGATTTGCTTTACTGTTGTATTTTCAGCCAACAGTGCATTTCATTTAGTTCAGAGACTGTGGTTTTCAGATCTCATAGAACTATGAATTTCTCCAATAATGCAACTGACACTTCTGGCTTTTCCTGTTGTATGTTCACAGCCTTTATTAAACTCAATGAGGCCTTGCAGTGGTTTAAATCTGTTCAGCTATTGAAGTGACCAGGACCAATATTGTACTGTTGTAAAAACCTGAAGAGGCATTTTGTAAGTGTTTTCTTTGTTAGCCAACAGGAAAATTTCTAATTAAATCTATAGAACTGCTATTAAAAGTACAACAGTCAAGAAAAAACTATAGTAATATTTACTATATATTTAGTAAATATTTACTGCCTGATGAGTGGAGAAGCAGTGTATTGGTCCCCATTTTTAAGAACAAGGGTTAGTTGTTGATGAGCCGCACCATGAAGGTATGGGAAAGAGTTGTTGAAGCAAGGCTAAGGCGGAGGTTCAGATCAGTGAGCAGCAGTTTGGTTTCATGCCCAGAAAGAGTACCACAGATGCAATTTTTGCGTTGAGAGTGTTGGTAGAGAAGTACAGAGAAGGTCAGAAGGAGCTACATTGTGTCTTTGTGGATCTAGAGAAGGCATATGATAGGGTGCCAAGAGAGGAACTGTGGTACTGTATGAGGAAGTCAGGTGTAGCTGAAAGGTATGTTAGGGTGGTGCAGGACATGTATGAGGATAGTGAGACAGTGGTGAGGTGTGCAGTTGGAGTGACAAATGGTTTCAAGGTGAAGGTAGGGTTACATCAGGGATCAGCTTTGAGCCCCTTCTTGTTTGCAATGGTGATGGAAAGGTTGACAGATGAGATCAGGCAGGAGGCTACATGAACCATGATGTTTGCAGATGACATTGTAATCTGTGGTGAGAGTAGAGAGCAGGTGGAAGAGAATCTGGAGAGGTGGAGGTTTGCACTGGAGAGGAGAGGAATGAAGGTCAGTAGAGACAAGACGGAATACATGTGTGTGAATGAGAGGGAGGCAGGTGGAAAGGTGAAGATGCAAGGAGTAGAGGTCCTAAAGGTGGATGACTTCAAATATCTTGGAACAACAAAAAAAAAACATCCAGAGCAATGGACGGTGTAGAAAACAGGTGAAGAAGAGGGTGCAGGCAGGATGGAGTGGGTGGAGACAGGTGTCAGGGCTGATGTGTGACAGAAGGATAGCAGAAAGAGTGAAAGGGAAGGTTTACAAGACAGTAGTGTGCCCTGCTATGATGTATGGTTTGGAGACTGTGGCTCTGTCTAAAAGACAGGAGGCTCAGCTGGAGGTGGCGGAGATGAAGATGCTGAGATTTTTGTTGGGAGTGACAAGGATGGACAAGATTAGAAATGAGCAGATCAGAGGGACAGTGAAGGTGGAGCAGTTTGGAGATAAAGCCAGACAGGCCAGGTTGAGATGGATTGGACATGTGTTGAGGAGGAATAGTGGATATATTGGTCAAAGACTGTTGGAGATGGATCTGCCGGGCAGAAGGAGAAGAGGTAGACCTCAGAGAAGGTTTATGGATGTAGTGAAGGTGGACATGGAGATGGTTGGTGTAAAAGTAGAGGAGGCAGTGCATAGGGCAAGATGGAGGCAGATGATCCGCTGTGGCGACCCCTAAAGGGAGCAGCCGAAAGATCAATCAATCAACCTTTATTTTGACTCGGAAGTACATTGAGGGCAACCCTCATTTTCAGTGTAGCTGAGCATTTACAAAAACAGGGATTGACATGACAAAGAAAATAATAACTACATTTAATCATTTTAAATTAAAAGAAAATTTAAAATAACAGTGAATAAAAGATAAAAGTAGATAAAAATAGAACTTGAGAATGGTAAGAAATTAAGATCAAAAGTAGATAAGAAATTAGTAAGGTAATAATACAATATCACAGATTTAAAAAAGTAATGATACAAAAACTTTAAATAAATAAATAAAAAGAGATAAAGAACTAAGAAGAACTAACACAAAAATAAAAGTTCATGAACTTAGTTTTCGTGGCATTTAAAACTAATTTGTATAACGCCACCTGCAGAGCATTAAATGAGCTCTGTAATTTTCTTGTTGCAGCATGAATAGAATCAGCTGAGCAATATAAAATCGTGTCATCTGCATAAAGGTGAATTTTGCAGTCTGAGGTTGAAGCAGAGGTAGCAATATCATGTATGTAGATATTAAATAAGACTGGACCCAAAATTGAACCTTGTGATACACCTACATTTCTGTCAGTGAGGTAGTTTTGGGTCCAGTCCAGCGCAGTTGCATCAAAGCCAATCTTTTCTAAGTTCCGTAAAAGAAGAGTGTGATCAATTGTGTCGAAATGATTTCAATTGCTGGTTTACTAGAGATTCAAAAATTTTTGCTAAACACGACAGTTTTGAGATTGGCCTATAATTATTCAGATCTGTTGTCTCACCACCTTTATGCAGAGGAGTTACATGAGCTGTTTTCCAGACCCTGGGAATTCTGCAAGATAAAACTGAAAGATTAAAAATGTATAAAATGTATTCTAAAATAATCGGGGCTGAGAGACGCAATAAAAAGGGGTCCAGCCCATCTTCTCCAGTGGCTTTTCGTTGATTAATTTTAGCCAGGGCATTAGCAATTAAATATGGAGAAAATGGCTAGAGTGAGAAACGACCATGCGTTTTAGAAATAGTAGAGCTGAGATCAGTTTTATTCAATAGGCAGGTATTCTGATGCCAGTCTACTAAAGTCTACTAAAATGACCTGAGCCTCTTCCTAGTGAAGGAATTGGTCCAGAAATAAAAACAGATTTACCACAGTCTTGTATGGAGGACAGCAGGCACGTGAAGTCCTTTTTTAACAGTTCTGTGCTCTGGTTTCTGATGTCATTACATTCCACGTGAATTATTATCCTCTCCACTGAATGGTGTTTCTTTAAAAGACTGGGAAGCTGCAGCGTAATGTCAGAGACCTTTGCACCAGAGAATGAGTGGACAGCAGCTGAGCGATGCTGAATATTCCTGACGATTGAGTCGCCAACTATGAGGGTGGTTTGTTGAGGCCTGCAGGTCTGTTGCGGGGGTAAACGATGAGGTCGCGGCTCGGTGATCAGTGGTGTTTGATCGGCAGTTTCTCGTGGGGGTTCAGGCTGATCGTTCAGGGTGTGGGTCTGGGAGGGAGCTTGGCCGGATGGTCTTCTGGAGGTGGGGATGTCCCTCGGAGCTAAACCACAGTTCTGCAGGTCAGGTGCGGCCCCGCTGCCCGGTGGAGTTTTTGGATGGAGCGGGGGTGAAGTTGATAGCTGGAGAGCTCACTCATCATGGAGTCAAGGAGATCCTCATCGTCTTTAATCTGGTGGAGAGATTCTTCCCTCGAGTTCCGCGACCTTCTGGCTCAGCCACAGACAGCTACTACAACCAGCTGGAGAGCTGAGTGGGGCCATGTCTTTAGACAGTCCGGTAAAGGTTAAAAATAAATAAATAACAAATTAAAGATAAATAACTAAAGTTAAAATAAATAAAATGTGATTAAAAGTCAATAGGCTAGTCAGCCTTGTGCTCTCTCGGTCGGTCGCTCGCTCTGACGTGCTCTCTCGGTTGCTCACTTGCTCTGACGTGCTCAAGTAGAAGAAGAAGAAGATTTAGTAAATATTTACTAGTAAGAAGTACTTTTAGTAACACAGCATGTAAGCTAAATTATATGTTTATACAATTTTTTAAAATATTAATTTTATACTGTTCTGTTTGGCCTTTTAACTCACCACAGCCATTACATTTTGGCTACCTGAGAAACCCCTGGTCAAGGGAGTTGAGGTGTAATATAACATGGAAATGTCTTGTGTGAACAGGCAGGTTTTAGGATTTAGATGTACAAGCTGTACAAAATTAAATGCATTTTGCTTATAGGGTCAACAAATCAGAGACTGCACCAAAGAAAGCACATAACCATAACAAAACATTGTCTAAGCTAGTCTATACTGTGCTGTTCTGTTCTGTATTGTGCTGTACTATACTTCTGTGCTTTGACTACTACTACCAGTAAACCAAAAAAGAACATAATTGGCTTATTAAAGAACATAATTGAGTTATTATTAATTGAGTAGATTCAGTATACACAGGCTTTGTTACCTCAACATCAAGTTCAGTTGTTGATGGAATAAAATTTTAACATTTCAGTGCAATTTATTTGTGCCTCATTAAAAACAATTCTACTTGGATCACCGTGAACAATTTTATTTATTAATCATCATCATCATTGCATCATAACAACACATTAAACAAAAGGACAATACAGGTAAACATTCAAGTATAAACATAACAACGATAACACAGTGAAAAAAAGTATGTCTTTAACAGAGATTTGAATGAAGACAGAGAGGTTGCATGCCGAATAGACTGTGGAAGAGTATTCCACAACTTGGGACCTACTACGTTAAAAGACCGACCACTCATAGAAGTCCATTTAAATCTAGGAACATGAAGGCCTGGATTTTGCAATCTCAAAGTATGGGATGGAACATATAGATGAAGAAGCTCTGCCAAGTATTGAGGAGCCAGACTATGCAGAACTTTATATGTTATAAGGAGAACTTTGTACTGAATACAGAATTTAATGTGCAATCAGTGAAGACTATGAAGGACAGGTGTGATGTGGTCATTCTTTTTTGAAAAGATGACAATCCTAGTAGCGGCATTTTGACTGTACTTTGACCGTACTGTAACTTAGTGAGCATTTTGGCAGGGAGGCCAGAAAAAAGAACATTGCAGTAGTCCAGTCATGATGTCACCAATACATGCACAAGCGTTTCTACATCAGCTTGACTGAGAAATGGTCGGAGGCAAGAAATATTGCGAAGATGGAAAAATGCTGTCTTAACAACGGAATTGATGTGGACGTCAAAGATAACTCTGAGGTTGTGGGCGTGGGGAGAAGGTGTTACTAGAATTCCATCAATATTGATGCCAAGGACAGATGAGCTAGATATCAGTGACTTTGAGCCAATTAACAGCAACTCAGTATTCTACTCTACTTCAACTCAGTTTTGCTAGTATTCAGTTTTAAAAAGTTCAAACTCATCCATGACATTATGTCATGGATACACTCAGATAGAGCAGGTGGTGGTGTAGTCTGAACAGGGCTAATGCTAACATAGATCTGAGTGTCGTCTGCTTAACAACGAAAACTTAAACCATGAAGGTGTATTATTTGCCCAAGTGGCAGCATGTAAATGGTGAAGAGCAATGGACCTAAAACTGAGCCAGTGGATCACCCTTAGTCACAGATACCATATAAGATTTATTATTCTGAATAGCTACATATTGTCGTCTATCACTGAGATATGAGGAAAACCAGGAAAGGGCAGATCCAGTAATACCAATGCTGCGCATACGAGACTAATAAATCATCAGATATGGTATCAAAGGCAGAGCTAAGATCAAGAAGTATCAACATACTAAGAGCTCCTGAATCAGCTACACATAGAAGATCATTAGTAAGTCTAAGAAGTGCGGTCTCTGTACTATGCAAGGGACGGATACCGCATTGAGAAGGCTCATATAAATTATTTGCTTCCAGGTGGGAGCGCAACCATGTAGTGACTACTTTCTCCAACAGCTTAGCAATGAATGGGAGATTAGAAATTGGTCGGTAATTATTTAAGTCATGAGAGTCTAGACCTGACTTTTTCAGGACAGGGGTAACAACAGTGGTTTTTTAGATCAGTAGGGACACAACAGGTTGCAAAACATCTATTAATAAAGTGTGAGATAGGGATGGCTATCTCTGTCACACATTCTTTAATAAAGGTGGTTGGAGCAGGATCTAACTGACAATTAGCTGGTTTGGATTTTTTAATCAGTTCTACTACAGAGACAGATGTGACCGGATTGAAACATGACAGTTGCTGGGCAATACCGGTCGAGAAGAAATTCAGGGTGGACTGATGGACAGAAGCAAGGGGATGGCAGATTGAGTCAATTTTGTTTTGAAGAAAGTGAGCAAATTCATTGCATAATTTAACTGAACCACAAGAAGCTACTACAGGGGGCTGCAGTAGTTTGACAATACTGTTGAAAAGTGTCCTGGTCTGGCATGAGCTACAGTGGATCACCAAAGATAGATAAGAGGAACATGCCCTATTTAAAGCATCTGTGTATCTAGACATATGATCTGCATAGGCTAAAGAATATACAGTAAGGCCAGTTTTCCTATAAAGCCACTCAAGACATCTGCCAGTGGCTTTCATAGCCCTAAGCTCAATGGTAAACCACAGAGAAGAGTGGAAGGATGGCATAAGTCTTTGTTTAAGGGGTGCAAGAGCACCTAGAGTGTACAAGATGGAATCATTATATACAGAGCAAATCTCAGCAGGACAGGGAAGAGATGCCAGAGAGCAGTGAAGTATGGAGTGAAGCAGAAAAAGATGAGACATCAAGAGATTTCAGGTTTCTGTAAGTTACTATGGTTTTCTTAGTGCACCTATGGAAATGAAGATTAAAGCTGAATTCAATAAAATGATGGTCAGATATGCTAATATGGGTGCCCTGAACAATATTATCAAGTCCAGTTGTACAGATTAAGTCCAGTGTATGACCATGCTTATGTGTGGGGAAAGTTTACATGCTGTAGGAATCCAAAGCAGTCGAGCTCTGACATAAAATCCGTTGAAATAGTCGAGGCCTTGTAAATATGTACAGACCCATCCATCCATCCATCCATCATCTTCCGCTTCTCCGGGGTTCGGGTCGCGGGGGCAGCATCCTGAGCAATGAAGCCCAGACCTCCCTTTCCCCAGCCACTTCCACTAGCTCCCTGGGAGGGATTCCGAGGCGCTTCCAGGCCAGCTGAGCTTGTATTCGCGATCTCGTTCTTTCGGTCATTACCCAAAGCTCATGACCATAGGTGAGGGTGGGAACGTAGATCGACCAGTAAATCGAAAGCCTTGCCTTATGGCTCAGCTCTTTCTTTACCACAACAGACCGGTAAAGAGCCCGCATCACTGCTGACCCAGCACCAATCTGCCTGTCAATCTCCCGCTCCCTTGTACCATCACTCGTGAACAAGACCCCGAGATACTTAAACTCCTCCACTTGAGGCAAGAGCTCATCCCCGACCCAGAGAGGGCTCTCCACCCTTTCCCGCGTGAGAACCATGGCCTCGGATTTGGAGGTACTGATCCTCATCCCGGCCGCTTCACACTCTGCTGCAAACCGATCCAGTGAAAGCGGAAGTTCACGGCCTGATGTCCCCAATAGGACCGCATCATCTGCAAACAGCAGCGATGTGACCCTGAGGTCACCAAACCGGACACCCTCCATCCCCTGACTGCGCCTAGAAATTCTATCCATAAAAATTATGAATAGAATCGGTGACAAAGGGCATCCTTGACAGAGTCCAGCTCTCACTGGAAAAAAGTCTGACTTACTGCCGGCCATGCGAACCAAACTCCTGCTTTGTTTGTACAGGGCCTGAATGGCTTGTAGCAAAGAGCCACGTACCCCGTACTCCCGAAGCACCTCCCACAGAATACCCCGGGGAACAGAGTCGAATGCCTTCTCCAAATCCACAAAGCACATGTGGACTGGTTGGGCAAACTCCCATGAACCCTCCAGAATCCTGGAGAGGGTAAAGAGTTGGTCCAGTGTTCCACGACCAGGGCGGAACCCGCACTGCTCCTCCTGAATCCGAGGTTCGACTATAAGCCGGACTCTCTTCTCCAGTACCCCTGCATAGACCTTACCAGGGAGGCTCAGGAGTGTGATTCCACTGCAGTTGGAACACACCCTCCGGTCCCCCTTTTTAAAAAGAGGCACCACCACCCCAGTCTGCCAATCCAGTGGCACCACCCCCGATGTCCACGCAATGTTGAAAAGGCGTGTCAGCCAAGACAGCCCCACAACATCCAGAGCCTTGAGGAACTCGGGACGGATCTCATCCACCCCTGGAGCCCTGCCGCCAAGGAGCTTTTTAACTACCATAGCGACTTCGGCCTCAGTAATGGACAAGCCTATTCCCGTGTCCCCAGACTCTGCCTCCTCACTGGAGAACGTGTTGATGGGATTGAGAAGGTCCTCAAAGTATTTTTTCCACTGCCCAATGACGTCTTCAGTCAAAGTCAGCAACACACCATCTCCACTATATACAGTGCTAGTGGCACACTGCTTTCCCCTTCTGAGACGCCTGACGGTTTGCCAGAATCTTTTTGGAGCTGACTTAGTCACTTTCCAAGGCCTCACCGAACTCTTCCTACACCCGGGTTTTTGCCTTGGCAACGACTGAAGCCGCAGATCGCTTGGCCTGTCGATACCTGCCAGCTGCCTCTGGTGTCCTACAGGCCAACCATGCCCGGTAGGACTCCTTCTTCAGCTTGATGGCATCTCTCACCTGGGGTGTCCACCACCAGGTTCGAGGATTACCGCCCCGGCAGGCACCAACTACCTTGCGACCACAGCTACAGTCAGCCGCTTCAACAATGGAGGAGCGGAACATGGCCCATTCTGAGTCAATGTCCCTCACCTCCCCCGATATCTGGTCAAAGTTCTGACGGAGGTGTGAGTTGAAGATCAATCTGACAGGTTCTTCTGCCAGACGTTCCCAGCAAACCCTCACTATACGTTTGGGCTTGCCTGGTCTGACCGGCATCTTCCCCCACCACCTGATCCAGCTCATCACCAGGTGGTGATCAGTTGACAGCTCAGCTCCTCTCTTTACCCAAGTGTCCAATACACATGGCCGCAAATCCGCTGACACGACTACAAAGTCAATCATTGAACTGCGGCCTAGGGTGTCCTGGTGCCATGTGCACTTATGGACATCCTTGTGTTCAAACATGGTGTTTGTTATGGACAAACTGTGGTTTGCACAGAAGTCCAAAAACTGAACACCACTCGGGTTCAGATCAGAGAGGCCATTCCTCCCAATCACACCCTCTCATCCACCGGGGAAAGCTACCCTCTCATCCACCGGGGAAAACCCCAACATACATGCGCCGAGTCGAGGGGCTATGAGAAAGCCCACACCTGCCCGCCACCTCTCACCATGGGCAACTCCAGAAAAGAAAAAAGTCCAGCCCCTCTCAAGGAGATTGGACCCAGAGCCCAAGCTGTGTGTTGAGGTGAGCCCGACTATATCTAGCCGGTATCTCTCAACCTCGCGCACCAACTCAGGCTCCTTTCCCGCCAGTGAGGTAACGTTCCAAGTTCCAAAAGCCAGTTTCAGCAACCGAGGATCAGAACGCCAAGGCCCACGCCTTCGGACACTGCCCGATCCACAATGCACCGCACCCCTACTACTGCCCCGTTTGAGAAGTGTTTCCAAAATATTAGAAATTAATTATTCCAATCTCTGGAAGATTAGTAACCTCACTGGGAGGGAAGGAGCAGGAACTTGTGCAGGAGGTTGAGAGGTACCAACTAGATACAGTTGGGCTCACCTCTACCTGCAGTGTTGGCTTTGGAACCAAACTATTGGATAGGGGTTGGTCTCTCTCCTACTCAGGGTTTGCACAGGGTGA
This sequence comes from Pygocentrus nattereri, assembly GCF_015220715.1. Lineage (NCBI taxonomy): Eukaryota > Metazoa > Chordata > Actinopteri > Characiformes > Serrasalmidae > Pygocentrus > Pygocentrus nattereri. The sequence goes on along the minus strand of NC_051218.1, from coordinate 24,793,730 downwards.
GAGGCACCGGGCGGATGTGGGGATACTCACGAGTCCCCGGCTGGTGACCATGCAGTTGGAGTTTGTCCCGGTGGATGAGAGGGTCGTCTCAATGCGAATTAAAATTGCAAAGAGGACAACTTTGACTGTTGTCTGTGCTTATGCACCAAACAACAGGTCAGAGTATTCGACATTCTTGGAGTGAGTGGGTGGGGTTCTGGAAAGGGTCCCGCCTACAGACTCCATAGTCTCACTGGGAGACTTCAATGCTCACGTTGGCAATGACTGGGAGACCTGGAGAGGCGGGATTGGAAAGAATGGCCTGCCCGATCTAAACCTGAATGGGGAATTGTTATTGGGGCATGGATATTGTGGAGCTGTCGTGGCTATGTTGCACAGACCTCGGAATGCGGAACAACGGACCAGCTTTTCACCCTCTCACAGATTGTTGAGGGGGCATGGGAGTTTGCCAACCCAGTCTACATGTGTTTTGTGGACTTGGAGAAGGCTTATGACCGTGTTCCTCGAGATATCTTGTGGGAGGTCCTCTGGGAGTATGGGGTGCTGGGGCTACTACTCCGGGCCATCCAATCTCTGTACTCCCAGAGTGAGAGCTGTGTGCATATACTCGGCATTAAGTCAGACTCTTTCAGTGTTGGACCCCGCCAGGATTGTGCAAATCCTGTCTCCACTCCTGTTCGTGATATTCATGGACAGAGTGTCAGGGCGTAGCCGGGGTCAGGTGGGCATTATGTGTGGAGGCCGGGGGGGTGGCGTCTCTGCTATTTGCAGATTATGTTGTTCTTTTGGCTGAATCACATGGATCAGCACCTCCAAGTCTGAGTCCATCGTCTTAGCCTGGAAAAGCATGGCATGCCCACTCCAGATAAGGGGAAAGGACCTGCCCCAGGTGGAGGAGTTTAAGTATTTTGGGGTCTTGTTCACGAGTGACGGGAAGAGGGATCGGCTGCAGGCTGGGTGAAGAAGGAGCTGAGCCAAAAGGCAAAGCTCTTTGTTTACCGGTCGATCTACATCCTGACTCTCACCTATGGTCATAAGCTGTGGGTAATGACCAAAAGAACAAGATCGCGTTCGGGGTCGTTCTAGGTCCCGTTGGAGGGACTATATCTCCGAGTTGGCCTGGGAGCGGCTTGGGGTCCCTGGGAATGAGCTGGAGGAAGTTGCGGGGGACAGGGTCATATGGGATTCTCTGCTCTCAACTGCTTCCGCGATCTGGACTAGTGGTCAACGTTGATGATGATGATGATGATGATGGAGAACAATTTAAACCTCTGCAAACATGGCCTATCAAGGCCATGGCTACTCCAGCAAATTCAACCCGAGAGCAGACTATAACATGCTAAAAGAAGTCTTTAAAAATCCTACAATTTTATCACAGGATCTACAAGTAGCTCTAGCCAGTGTGTATGTCATCTGCCAAGATGCATCTACCACTAGAATAAGACTACACAAATTTGACCTATATGGGAAGCCAGAAAGAAACATTTGCTGTCTAAGAGGAACATCAGGGCAAGGCTAAAATTTGCAAATTATTATCAGAAGGGCCAGGACTTCTGGAACATTGTGCTATGGACAAATGAATTAAAGATTTATTGTTTGACTACAGTACCGAAAGCCGTGATTAGTGAAAACCAAGGAGTGCTTTTGAACAGAAGACCCTCATGCCAACAGTAAACCATGATGGTGGAAATATTATGGATTGGGTCTGCTAAGGGCTGGCTACCTTGAAATCATAAGAATCAACTATGAATTCTCTTTCACACCAGAGAGTGTTTGTGTAGAATGTAAGGCTATCTGCCAAAAGGTTGAAGCTGAAGAAGTGGACCTTCCAACAGGAAAAAGATCCCAAACATACAAGTAAATCCACCGAGGAATGGCTCAAAAGGAAGAAATGGATGCTTGTGGAATGTCAAAACAAATGGATGGTTGTAGCCTGGTTATAACCCAGTCTCATTAAAATGCTGTGGGGGGATTTAATAGGTTTTGAAACATGTACATGTAAGAAGCCCCTCAAACATTGCACAGATGAGAATTCTACATGAAGGAGTGGAGAAAATCTTCCCAGTAGCTATCAAAAACTGGTAGACAGTTATAGAAAATACCTACATAAACACCTGACGCCAGCGGTGTACTTACCTTTTTAACAGAAAAAATTACATCTCAGTAAATTGATTTGTAAATAAGTATTACAATATAACATTTATTTTGTTCAGTCAATGATCAAATAGTTATTTGCCCACATACAGTGCCCTCAACAAATATCAGTACCCCTTGTAAGCATGAGCAAAAACTGTAAAAACATTCTTTACAGCTTATCCTATTGATCTTTTATTTAAACAATGAACAAAAATCTCACATTTATTTGAAGTACAATGTTGAAAAAAAAAGCTCCAGAAATAAATGTTTTTTCATGTGTGCCACAATTGTTGGCAGCTCTTCATTTAATACTTTATATAGCCTCCCTTTGCAAAGATAACAGCTCTGAGCCTTCTCCTTTAATGCTTAATGAGACGGGAACACATAGCAAAGGATCTGAGACCATTCTGAGGTCCGTACTGTGGAGTTTCCATATCATCTCATTCTACTGGGCTTCTATGGGTTTAGGTCAGGGAACTGTGGTCACCATAGTAACCTAGTTTTAAAGACTGAGGCTGTGTCTGAGTCTCAAACACTGACAAGTTATTCCAACCAAGTCAAACAAGTTATTCCAAAACTGGGGGGCTTTGTATGAAAAAAGCTGTACCCCCTGATGCAACTTTAGTAATCCTAGCTACTAATAGTAAGCCAGCAGTTTATGATCTAAGTAGGTGTAAGGATTCATTATAAGAAATAAGTTCACTCCGACACCAAGGGACAAGACCGTTTAGAGCTTTATATGTCAGTAAAAGAATTTTGTACACAATTCGGAATTTCACAGGCAACTAGTGTAGGTTTGATACATTTTTTGATACAAGGACTGGCTGCAAATTGTAAAGGACTAACTGAAAATTGTTAAAACTTTTGCTGGAACATCCAGATAGCAGTGCATTACAGTAATTCAACCTTGGGGTAATAAATGCATGAACTAGATTTTCTGTATCCTGTAGAGACACTGCATTTATTAATTTAGCAGCATTGCAAAGATGGAGGTATAATTTTCATAGGTGTTTAAAAAGCTGTGCTAAAATTTTACTCCCCCTGATGAAATCCTCCTTGCTAAAATTAATATTGATATATATTGAGATATTGCCTTATATATTATATGACCCGAGATAAAGGTTCTTTGCAGGTACATTTTTTGTTAATCAAGGTGCAAACAATCAAAGATACAACAGTGGTTTTCAGGTCCAATTGTGTACCATTAATAAGTTTTTTTACCATGTAAAAAGTATGTATTTGTATCTTTTCACAACCTTTTCTTTGTTCAGTTTGGTCATTTTGGCTTCTGTTATCATCTAAATTCAGTTCAAACTAGTTTTTATTTTAATCCTATGTGCCCAGTGCATCCCAAAAATCATCAAAAATGATCATCTTCAAATCTATATTTTTTGTATTTCATTTGGAATAGTAAAAAAATATATAAACAGCCATACTCTACTAACATTCTGTTACTAAAAGGCCACGACTGTCTTTTTTGGTGCTTAGTGTTGAAATGGCCGTAAATTAGCTTAAGAATGTATACTTACTTGTTTAGGACTTGAAGATTAGAAATTGGGATTCAACTTGAAGTTTGGCTCTGTTTTGCCTCGACTTGAGACTTACCTGACTCAGGACTTGACTCAAGGACTTGACCATTATGGACTTGGGACTCGAGTGTCAAGACTTGAGACTTACATGTTACTCACACTACAAGCAAAACACCTTGTAAAAGGGGAACAGGTAATTTCCCTGATTAAATGTAAAAATCCATCAGTATCTTGAATTGTTTATGTCAGAGTGATTTGATAGTTTAAGGCTGTATCTTGCTTTCAAAGGAGAAGGTGTTTCAAGACTACTGTTTCCAACCTTATCTGTGTAACTGATAAAAGAACATGTTAATTCGTTGATTCTTTTTTTCACATCCACAGAGAATGGTTAAAGTGGAATGTGAAGTTTCAGGAGCTGAAACTGGGTGCTCATTGTTGGTGAGCTTAAAATGCATTCAGCTTCTTTGGCAGGAAAGTTTGACATGACTGCACTTGTCTGTGGTTTTGTAGTCTAAGTGTCTGGATGGCCTTCTACATCTGTCAAGCGTTGGTGGTATTACTGTAAAGTGATAAGAATTTTTTCTGTATTCTCATCTTTAATGTTTGATAGTTCTCCTTCCATCCTCCTTGCGTTTCTTTCAATCTTAAAATTCAGTTTTAATTATAGGATATGTATTTTAGCAGGTAAGATTTCATTACTTGCATCTGTGACCAAACATCTTTGAAAACATTGTAGAAAATATAATTTAATCCACAAAAACAAAAATTACTGCCAGAGTTGTTCTGACATTATTTCTGTGGGACCGTGTTGTGTCATTAACCACTACAGTCACCTGCACATGTAAATAATATACAAGCACAGCCATGCCTCACATGAGACCAAGTATGTGAGGCAGTCCTCATTTATGAATAAGCATATATTTCTGCCACGCTGTTTGCATCATGGTCCTTGAAATATGGTGGTGCAGGTCTTTATCTTTCTTTGTGTATCTTGTTAAACCATGGTTTATTCTTTGGACTTGAACTGAAAGTTTTTAAAGGCACACTTATTAATGAAGTTAATAACAACTGTTGCATATTAAATCAGATTAGATGAGGGATCTTTGCCCATCATACATAGTCAAAACAGTCCTGAAGTATGTCCTTGGTATCTCTAGCACAGCACCAAACCACTTTCATTACCAGCTCCATGCATTTCAGTCTTTGTCCATAAACAGTCTAATGCTAGCTAGAGGAGGTTGGAGACCACTATTTTTCACTCTCCTGCTTGCTTTCTCTCTTCCCTGTTTTCTTGCTCACTTTTTCTGGTTGTTTCCAGATCTTTTGTCCCAGCCATGGTTGAGAAATACATACCAAGTCCAGGTCTACCATGAGAGAAGTTGAATCTTGTATTTGTTTTCTATTGCGATTTTGGGAAAAAACAAATGCACAGGAGCCTAAACAACCTGGAAAAAAAGCAGACCGTTTGTTATTGACCCAAGTGGCACAAACATTTTGAGGGTTTCGATCATTTTTGAAACAGTAATTTGGCCTTAAATTTTGAGTATTTTTGGTCTTTCCTCATTCTAAGAGATAGGAGTCTGGTTTTGTATGGATGTGTACCAGAGGTAGCTGCAAAGAGGAGAGGCAGTGTTAGAGTTAAGTTAAACCTATAGCTTTTGCTTACTTAACACTGGGTGGCTTGAGAAGCCAGTTCCCCAGCCCCAACAGTTGAAATGCAATGAGAGGCTGAGCTTCTCATTCTGCTCATGCAATACAGTGTTAGGTAAGCTAATGCACATCATGTCGGTGTATGTCCTTGCTTGAAATATTATGCTGTGGGGTGCCATGAGGGGACAAAGTTTAATGTAAGCTGTGGGAACTCTAGTGGCTCATCAGCTCTTTTTTAGCCCATGGAGCATGAAAGAAAAAAAAAGATCACAGTGTAGCCAACTCAAGTGCAGAGACTTTTATCACTAGAGGTGGGGATTTGTTATTCTAAAGTTCAAATCTATAAACAAAGTATTTGAATATCAATAAGAAAACAATTCCTTTTTAACTTTTTAAAAATGCATACATAGAGTTATTTAACCTGAGTGACAACAAAGTTATCTGGGACAGAAACCCTGCATTCCCTAAGGACCCTTAAGCAGCCTTTTCCCCCCATCCAACGGCCAGCTAACAATGCATTACTTTCACTTTCTTGCACGGGATTTAGCTTATGAGGTGGCGAGATGCCTTTTAAATGATGTAAGATTGGCTGTTTAAGATTGATTTAGATTTGTTTGGGGTTTAGAAAGTAACACAGATGTGAAGTCATAAGAACTGTAAGATTACTTTTCTCTGTAGTAATAAGCAAAGTGATTCTGTTACAGTTTGACTGAAGTAGTAAGTTGTGATGTCATGGGAAGTTTTTTTTGAGTAACTATTCCACCACGGCTGGTAATGATTCAGTTTGTCATTTTGGAGCATAACCATAGTTTTGTGTTCTTGGAGCATGCATGACCATTTCCTACTTTATCCCTTATGATTAAGTAGACTTAATGTGCCTTTAAGATTGATATATGCAAATGAGCACTGTTCTGGAAGCAATCCAGGCTGAAACCTTAAATCTTCAGCATGAATGGTCAGAGCTAAATTTTTATGACTTCATGAAAACAGTGAATTCAATATGTGCTGTTTTTTTTAGCTTAGTTTCCATATATTTACTGTGTGGACTGTGAAGTGAAGAGTACATTCAGATTTCCATGAAATGGACCCCTTATATAAAACATATGAACACGAACAAATATCTTAATGCCAAGGGAATGTAAAATGATGAACAGAACTGTAACACTACCTTTTAGTCTTAAATGTTTTGCATGGTTTTATATATTTAAAACTTTCTCCAGCAGGCTAAGACTAAATTTGATGTAATGAAAATCTAATAAAGATCTATTGAGTCTTACTTTTAGGTATTTGTAATGCCAGAATCATTTATTTATTTATTTATTTATTTATTTTGCAGGAGCTGGTCTTGGCATTACCAGCGATGGATTTTTTGAACTCGAATCATGCCCCAGGTAAATTGTCCTGACTTTAGTGAATATTCATTATAATGATTTTAGTGAATATTAACTGAGCATTACATAAGTTGTAACTCACTGTTTCACTTCATTGCATGACATACTGTTTTATGAATATATTATATATCACGTAGCTTTATTTTATTGGAAAAGTGCCTGTTAAATCATTTTTGTCTGGACCAATTAATTCTGAATTAATGTCAGCAGTGGAAACTTGCCTAATATCTTTCCTTACATAGACGCAGTGTTATTGTGGGGGCAGGATATATTGCTGTTGAAATGGCTGGAATCCTGTCCTCTCTAGGGTCCAAAACATCACTTATCATTCGTCAGGGTGGGGTAAGAAGTCACTTCCTGAAACAGAGGACGAAGTTGCAAAGAAATTGCAAAAATTTCTTCACTAAAGTTTTCTGTTATTCCCTAAGGTACTGAGGAACTTTGATGCCTTGATAAGCTCAAACTGCACCAAAGAACTGCAAAACAGTGGTATTGATTTGTGGAAGAACACTCAGGTAAGTTATTGTAATTTGTTTTTTAATGTAGTTATTAATGTTGTAGTTATTTTGATTTGTTGCTTAACTTGAACTTGAACTTTTACATTTTTGTGTCATTTGAGTGCTTTCACAAGGGAAGGGTATGTAAGTTCAGAGGATGCACTTGTAGGCAAAATGCATAAGAGTTTAAAATATGATGTGTACCTGCTGTTGTGCAGTATTCCAAGCCACTAATTAATCTAATATGACTGCATATACACAAGTAGCCAGAGTCATTAGCCATTTAATTCTTTATTTTCCCATTAGTTTTAGTTTGTTTAAATGTTATTAAGGGGCTATCTGTCCATTTCAACAACGGTTTTAACAAGCTCTTGCCCACTTGGCCTCGTCATTTCCTTTTTGGGGTATTCATAGTGCCAACTTAAAGGCCATTCTATTGCTTCATTAGCTCAAGTGAAAGATGTTCGATGAGCTGTGGGAGGTGTGAGGGATTGAGCAAAGTTTTGACCTTGGCAGCAGAATTTGCCCAGAAATCATTGCAGTCTAATGTATTTCTCTTTTAAAACCCCCAAATAATTGTGTACAAAGCTGTTTATAAGCCATACAACTTAACTACTTTAAAATGCTTAGCATTTTAAAATGATGACATTCAATTTGATGTGGTTACTCCAGCTCTTAAACATGAGTACTGATGAGACTTAATCACTTTATTTTGCTAACTGGCTAGTTAGCGTGATGAAGGCCACACAGCTGGCATCAAAAAGAAAGGCACAAACATCATGGTTCTACACCAGTTTTATAGCCAGGCAAAGCAATTTCTCACAAATGTTATTTACATAATATTCTTTTTAGAAAAAAGTTTTTATTGAAAAATGCATGGCTAGCCCAGTGCCTGTCCTGACCTCCTTGGAGCCCTAAGCAAAATTCAAAAAGGGCCCTCTTAGCTCACCCGTCGGCCATATAAATAATTTGTAATTGTCACCTGACGCCCCAGTGTTCCCACTACAGTCCTCCCTCCTTTAAAACAGGTTGGCTCCAACTGTGAGTCTAAGTAGATCTACACTGAATAGAATGAGGTATAAACAAACAAAATTGATCAATAAATCAATAATTACTTCTGTACTGACAAACTTAAGCATAGCACCTGAAAAATACTATTATGATACGATAATAAGATTATTGATTTTATGAGCTGCATCAGGCCCTGTTATACATTTTCAAATATAAAATACTATTTACTGTTACACTCTGACAGAAATCCAGACGCTAGCGGATAAGAAATCAGACGATTTATTCGTCTACAAAGGTAACAAAAAGGGGCAAAACGCTAAAGAGTAGTCCTAGTCCAAAAATCAAAACAAGCAATCCAAGTAACCAGCAAAAGTATCAAAGAGGGAAAGGCAACAGACGTAGTCGAAAACACAAAATGAAACAGTCAAAATCACTAGACATCATTAGACAACAAGGAGAAAACGCTCAGTAGGTTTCATATAGAAAACAATACCTCACACTGACTGATTGTCAGAGCCAGGCTTAAAAGCTGTGCTCTAATCAGGCACAGGTGACATTAATCAAAAGTCTGGAGATTGTGAGCGCAGATAGGTGCTCTGGGAGTTGGAGTTCACTCGACGAGCTGAATGTGTGACATTTACACTATGGCTTGGTTTAACTTGATAGTTTTTATTCACTGAGAGATATTAATAATAATAATTATTATAATAATACATTTATATAGCACATTTCTGTCTTAAAATGATGTGCACCTATGAGGAGTGTGCCATCTTACCCCTGTATTACCATGACTGCTCTCCACAGAGCTTTCTGCTGCAAAGCATGAGTTTCAATTCTTGCAGAAGCATATGAACGCATGTTTATGTGTGATGCAGTTATGTATTCCATGTTGCAGTTTGTAAACACCATTGCCTGACACCACATCCTATTTGTTAAATGTTAACAAGAGGAGGGAATGCACATTTACCTGTTTGCTGTTCCCACAATTCGCTCTCACAATTTTTTTTTCTTCTTTTGTTATCAAAGGGATATTTCTGTTTCATCCTCTCATCAAAATTGAAAACAATAAGCACCTTTGACACAAGGGGGAAAGGAGGCCCTTGTATAATTCGCAGGGCCCTATGCACTGTGGTTGGCTAGTTTAGTGGTTAACACCTTTGCCTTCTACACTGTAGCCTGGGGTTCAATCCCCGACCAGGGCAAGCACCCTACACTGTACCAATAAGGGTCCTTGGGCAAGACTCCTAACACTACCTTGGCCTACCTGTGTAAAATGATCAACTTGTAAGTCGCTCTGGATAAGAGTGTCAGCCAAATGCCATAAATGTAAATGCACTGTGCGTAGTGAGTGTATAGGGCTGACCAGCTCTGGACTAACCAATTAGTTCACTGAAGCTAATCTGGCGAGTGCCTTCTGCTTGAATATCTCACTGCTCAATGTCCCCTTCTCCCCTTCTGCCATAAGTGGACTGTAAAATCAGCCTGAGCTTAGCAGCTCTTTTCATGCAAAGCTTCCAAATTGTGTTGTGTACTGACTACAGCAGAGCGGTGTGGTGCTTCTTGTATGCTTTAACTCTCTTTTAATCACTTCTTAGCAGCTATTGCTGTCTATCAGTAATTTGGGCAAGCTTTGTTTTTTAGCATTTACTGTGACTATGGTTTGAATCTGAAAAGGGAGACTTCGAAAGGATACCCAATGCCTAGATTTTGTCTTTGACCTAGTGCAAAAAGTCAAAAAAAAAAAAAATACATTTTGATTTGTCTGCGAGTCTCACCATCAGCTAAACACAAGTCCCTCTGCTCTTAAAGATGTGTTTTAAAATGGTTGACTCCACTTGGATGGCTTATAATGAGTATATAGACTGATATTTGTATTAGATGTGTTACTACCCATTTTTCCAGTGAAAAAAATTCTTTTTCAGTACATATGAAAAAAAAAAATGTGGGGTGCTACATAGCACCTTAGTTTTGTATGTCATAAACCTAACACGATGCAATGTATCAAAATACATTGTTGTGAAAAAATATTTGCCCCTCACCTGATTTCTTCTATTTTTGCTGATTTGTCAGATCATTCAAATAATTTTAAAATAAGATAAAATCAACACAATTTTAAAAAATCAGCTTTTAAATGATGATTACTTTTATTGAAGATAAAGATTTATTCAAAATCTGTGTAACGATTGGTTGGGCCACCCTTGGCAGTAACAACTGCAGTTAAACATTTGTAATAAATTGCAATGAGTATTTTACGTTGTTGTGGGGGAATTTTGGCCCATACTTCTTTGTAGATTTATTTTGTTTAATGTGGCTACATTGGAGGGCTTTCAAGCATGAACTCCCCGTTTAAGGTTTTGCCACAGCATCTCAATGAGATCAAAGTCAGGACTTTGACTCTGACACTCCAAAACTTTAAGTTTGTTTCTTTTGTGCTATCCAGAGGGGGACTTGCTTATGTGCTTTAGATCAATGTCTTGCTGAAGTAGTGCTTGAGCTTCAGGACACAAACTGATGGGCAGACATTCTCCTTCAAGATTTTCTGATAGCCAAATTTGTTGTTCCATCAATTATGGCAAGTTGTCCAGGTCCTACAGAAGCAAAGCAGTCCCAGATCATCACACTACCACCAGGGCCAGAACTAGGATCAACATTTTAGGTGTTTTTTGCAGAAAAGTGACTTTTTTCCACAAATCATTACTTCATTTTTATGCATTAAGAACTGTTGTGCACCCTTTCATTTGTTTGTTCTCTATCATGTTCAAGTTTATTTAATGAATCATATTTATTTTCAGCTGAAAATATGTTGAAACCTACAATAAAACATCTCTCTCCCCGCCTTTCTCCCTCCCTCCCCCCACCCCCCCCTTCTCCCTCCCTCTCTCTTTTTCTCTCTCTGTATAAAAGACTTTCTGTTACTGAGGCAATTGTGGATAGTGATATTTGCGAAGCAGTTGTTGGAGGGTTAATGTAAATAAGGCAGACCTTGCCCAATTTTGATTGGCCATAATAGAGTGAAAGTGGGAAAAAAAAAAATCCTTCATAAACTACTGAGGTCCAGACATCTGTGTCCTTATAGCGAGTTATGAATATGAAACCACCATGAGTTCTTTTTGGACAGCAATTTTTTGTGCCTTGCAACTTTCCTAAAGACGCCATTTTTGTTCTGTGTCTCTTATTGTGGAATCATGTATGTGGACCTTAACTGAGGTAAATGAGGCCTGTAGTTCTTTAGATGTTCATGGATAATTTTGTGATGTGCTTTTGGTGAAATTTTGGTAGGTCCATCACTCCTGGTAAGGTTCACAACTGATACAAGTTTTCTCCATTTGTGAATAATGGCTCTCACTGTGGTTTGATAGAGTTGTTGCTTAACCCCCACTTGTCTCAGCCCTGGCTGCTGGGGTCAAACATGATGTTCTGACAGCGTGAGGCAAGACCCCTGAGGCCCCTGATCTTGCTGGAACCTGGCACTGTTCTTTTTGCAGGTAGCATGTTACTGCAATAGCTTTAACCACAGCACAGGTTTGTTCCTGCTCATTGAATCCTCAGGAAATAAAGATTCCTGTCTGAGCAGTAAATCTGTATTTTACTTTGTGAAGCTGTTAGCTTAAGCTACTTTTAATGTGTATCCTTTTAGCACCAGAATCTAACGTTAGCTTAGTGGGTAGGCTGTAACACAAATGCCATGCATGGTACTGTTGTAAATATGCAACAGGGTGTATGAAGCTCGCTTGTCTATCGGTACTTTGAGACTCCTGCTTTAAGCACTGCTTATCTGTTGGTGAGCATTTTAATGGTCTACTAGGCCTTGCATGGTTGTTTGGAGTCCTTATTCACAGTACTCATGACTGTAAGCTTTGTCTCCATAGGTAAAGTCAGTACAGAAAACTGAAAAGGGTCTGTGTGTCACACTGGTGACAAAGGACCCAGAAGACAGGAATGCAGAGGAAAAGACTAACAGCATTCAAGGCATTGACTGTTTGTTGTGGGCCATTGGGAGAGAGCCCAACACAGCTGGCCTCAACCTCAGTCAGATGGTAACAATAGAAGCCTAATTATTTGTGTGTTTTTAAAAAACTGTTTTAGTCCATTTTTTTGCATATTGCTTGTTAGACTAAATAAATAAATATAGTTGAATGAACTCTGCCAATTTATTTAGGGCAGTTTATTAAATTTTAGAAATAAACTATACATAACCTGTACCTTTCATTCATGCATGCTTTCACCAGTCCACTCACCATAGCTCATAGGCCCAGGAGCTGAGATCTGTTTCTGAAATGTTGCTTTATGGCATATTGTTTTGCAGGGTGTGGAGCTTGATTCAAAGGGGCACATTGTGGTCGATGAGTTCCAGAACACCTCACGCCAGGGCATCTATGCAGTTGGAGATGTTTGCGGGAAGGCACTCCTTACACCTGGTAGTGTTTCAGTTGCTTAGGATTCTATAAATGGTGCTTTTGTGTTTATATTTCTCAACTGATAATAGGTGTGTTTAAATGGTTATGGAGTCCAAAACTTCACACTTGTCCATTCATATTCATGCTGTTCATAAGAGCACATTAGACTTCTATGATAGTTTCAGCAGGTTTAATGAACTTCACACAGCAGTGCTGCTGGAGTTTTTAAAACACCTCAGTGTCACTGCTGGACTAAGAATAGTCCACCAACAAAACCATCCAGCAACAGCAACCTGTGATATCAGTGGAGCTGATAAAATGGACAATGAGTGTAGAAACTAAGTGGTTTTAATGTTACGCCTGATCAGTGTATAATACAGTGCAACTTCACCATATAACAGCCAGAATAACTAGATTATTTTGTTTCTTCACTACATTTTCAGAGCAAAATAACTGTAAATCATCCAGAATGAGCTGAGAAGAAGTTGGCACTTTGCCATAAATTGAAAAACAATTTTCCAAGAATTCCTGTTGTTATTTAGTTCAAGATTGGGCTAAATTTGTCTGAAAAAACAGCACTCTGTTTTTTTATCCTCAATAATCAGGGTGTTTCTAATTTTGTGTTTAAAATTTTTTTAAAGAAATTTTGAATTTATTATTGCAGATCTGTGCTAGATCACCTGTAACCTCTGTCAGTAAAATGACTGGGAAGTTTAACCCCTCATACACACTGGCTGTGATACGAGTAAAAAACAGGAGGTCATTCATTTTCATTGAAAGCTTTAGAGTGATGGGGTAATGATGATTCCTGGAATCATCAGCAAATCCTTTTTGGCAACACTTCGTTTGGATGGCCTGTTTACTAAACTATATCTGAACATTATATGTAGTGTGCATATTCACTATATGATATATGACATAAAATAATAATGCTTTTACATACTCTCTTTATCTCTCTTTCCATCTATCACTCTACTCAAACCATATACTATAAATAATAAAAATAGTAATAATAATAAATGGTAGTTTTTCTCCCACCAACAGGTTTCTTTCTCTCTCTCTCTCTCTCTCTCTCTCTCTCTCTCTCTCTCTCTCTCTCTCTCTCTACTTAAAATGTATACTGGAAACAATCCTTAAACCAACCTGTCTCTACAATTAGAACATATACTATAGATAATCCTCACAACAACCTGTCTCTACTTAAAAACGTACTATATACCATTAATATCTTTTCCTCTCTTTACTTTCAGTCTGTCTGTCTTTCTACTTAAAATGTATGCTATAGTTCAGGAGTTCTAAACCTTTTTCCAATGTCTACCTCTTTTTTAGTGTTAAAAAATATTTCATGAGACTATAGACATCCTCTTTTCTCTCGAGGTATCAGGACTTGCTTTCACAACCAGAGTACATTGTTAATTTTTTATTATACATGCTAAATTCTTTTTTCACAAACAGAAATTGTCAAATTCTCAGCCAGCTCTTTCCCTCTTTTTGAAGAAATTTAAATCACTTTTCCAATCCTTACATCATGAAGAAAAGTAATAGATTTTTGAATTATTATGACCAGCTTTATGGAGAGACACTCGGATTAACTCGCTTTCCTCTTATACATGTGTTTGTGTGTGTGTGTGTGTGTGTATGTACATATGTACATCCTCCTTTATGGATATAATTTAATGTAATGCAAATTGTTTGATATCTTTATTTTTTTGATGTCATGTGCACTTAAATAGTGATGACATTGACATTGGTTGTATGTTTGTAAAATTCCTCATATAAAAAAAAAACAGAAAAAAAATGTTTGCTCGCTCATCACTGTAATATAATATAACCCCTGTGTTAATGAAATATATGTCTATGATTAAAATGAATAGTTTAAAAGCTACAACATAACATTCAAACAGCAAGGAAAATACACAAAGCAACCAAAGTAATCAGAACATGAGCGAAAACAATGAACTACAACAGTAGCAATGCTAAAGAAAAATACAAAAAGCTCAGCATTGCAAAAAAGCTGCTTTGTGACACCGCCTGTTGTAAAAAGCAAAATAAAAATGTAAAATGTAAATATTTAATATTACATATTAAAATGTAAATTTAAATAGAATTGAACTGAACTGAAAATTATTTACATAATACCACATATTCTCCCGTTTTCTTTTGACTGTGTGTGTGTGTGTGCGCACACATGTGTAAGCCGATCTTTAAAAAAAATAAATGCTGAAAAATGCAGATTGCTTCCCCCGTAGACTAGTACTTGGTAGAGCCACGTTTTGCTGCAACAACAGCTTTAAGTCTCTTAGTCCAAGTTTCAACCAGCTTTGCACACTAGGTTGCTTGAAATTTTCACCCAGTTTTTCCTGACAGATTTGCTCCACGTTGTTCAGATTGGTTGGATGATGATTGTGGACAGCAGTTTTCAGTTGGTGCCCCAGATTCACAGTTGGATTGGATTTGGACATTGCAGAACATTACCATTTTTGTTGTTCAGCCTAGAGGTCTGCATTACTGTGGGACCCGACACAATATCTTGTGACGCATCATTTTTCAGTGTTGCTTGCAGGAGTGTGCAGAAATTAGACCCCTTCAGGTGGGAGTGGCCGGAAGCACGCATATAGAGAAATCCCCAAATAATTGAGTGTCCTAAATAAAGTAGAACGATCGCATATATAAACAAAATAACATTAAAACAGTTCAAATGAATGAAGTCATTTTCAAGCAACTGATCATCTGAACAACATACAAGTTCTCATAGGTCTGATGCACGCATACTGCTTTTGCATGGCATGAGCGATGGGGCAAAATCTTGTTTTTCAAATCATCACTGTGATTAGAGAATAGACCCAGGGCAATTTTTTCCATATCAATCAGCTAAATACACTGAAATAAGCCATGTAAATTAATGAACATTAAGGAGAAGACTGTATAAAGACTTGAAAAGGCATTTTATTTCTAGTTAAATATTCTGTGATGCAGACAGATTTGTGGGTTGGTGTACAGGTTTGAAACTTTTGCCTAATCACAAGTCAGAATACTGTCCAGGATAAACAAATATACTGTGTACAAGACTGCTGTGTTATTTCAGCAGAGGACAATGTATTTGTGAATAGACTGTGTTGGATATTAGATCTTTTTTTTTTTTTTTTTTTTTTGCCTGTCTTGTCTGGCAGATTTGCAATCAGAATTATGGTCAGACTGCGTTACTGTGCCAACCAAATTTACTTTTCCAAAATGACCACCAACTGCTGCTCCTGAGAAAAGAGAAGAAAGTGTACCTGAGACGTACAGCACTTGGAAATACTGCACAAATGACTGTGATGTATGTGGGTGAGGGTGTGGGTGTGTGTGTTTGTGAGTGAAGTACAGTATAAATTTGTCACAAGATGCACTCAATAGCGAGGACAGAAAGCTGCGACAACATCTCCCCGGAGGCCAGAGGAAGGCAGAGAAAGACCAGGGAATCCCGCCCGCCGCGGCCCCCCCAGGAGCAGTGGAGACCCTGGGCCGCATCTCCCAGTGGCCCCTGCATGCACCCAAGAGGAAGGGAGAGGGGGACTCCGGACAGCACCCCCCCAGCCACGGAGCGCAGGTCCAGGGGAACCAGAGGAACCAGAGCCGCCCCCAGGATGCCCCCCCATCACGAGGCAGCAGCGGAGAGCCAGCGCCTCATACGCCTGAGAGCTACCCACCACCCAGCAGGGCCCCATCTCCGCCGAGGTGCCCTGAGCCGCCCAGGAGCCCAACCACCCAGGGGAGCCGTCACGCCGGAGTACCAGGCCAGGCCCTGAAGCCCCAAGGCGTCCCCCATCCGGGGGGGAAGTGGCAACCACAGGGGAGCAGCCGGGAGAGGACCAGGGACAGCAATCCCCCGACCCAGAACCAGCTGTCCTCACATACACTCAGCCTCATATATACATCCTCGACCATATATACACCTACATACTTTCACTCCCATATATTCATCCACCCCTATATATACACCTACGCACACATACCTCCACACCTATACACACTCCTACATACATACATACACACACATATATACATACACATATCACCCCAATATGCACACACACACACCCATATATACACCCCCCGGTCCCCCTAGATGAGGTGGGGGCGAATGGAAAGCCCACCCAGTACCGGTTTGTATATGGATGCATACATGGGATGAATGTGCACATGTGCGGGAGGGCGCACACACGGGAGGAA
Organism: Pygocentrus nattereri; assembly: GCF_015220715.1. Classification (NCBI taxonomy): domain Eukaryota; kingdom Metazoa; phylum Chordata; class Actinopteri; order Characiformes; family Serrasalmidae; genus Pygocentrus; species Pygocentrus nattereri. Next base: position 24,776,907 of record NC_051218.1, on the reverse strand, counting down.
CATGCACGGCTGCACACGAGTCCGAGGGCGCACACCAGGGAAGAATGCGCGCGGGCGCACAGACGCCCACACCCACCCAACCATACAATGCCACATGACCGGCACCGCCGTATAGGCCACCCTCCGCGGCGGGCGCCCGGGCAGCAACCCCAGGACGCCAGGAATGCCCCTGCCCCAGCCCCCGTGTTGAGTGCAGGAGTTGGTGTATATGAATGTGGGGTAGTGTGTGACACTATGGTGTAGTTAAAATTGGGGAGACAGGTGTGGGGGCAAACATGGGCTAAGATATTAGATCTGCATGGGACTGTGCAGGCAGGAGCCGGGCAAATCATTTCTGTTCCTGGTGGGAGCAGGAGAAATGATTTCTGTTTGCTGCAGGAGCAGGCGGGAGCGGGCTGAAATCTCACAGGAGTGGGACTCAAAAAACAGTCTTGTGGAGACCTCTAGTTCAGCCAACCCTATGTTGTTCTGGCCTTATGCTTAGGATCACTGTCTTTCTGTCTTTTAGTATATTGAAGCATGTTGTCTTGCAGTATCTCCTTGTATTTTGTACCATCAATTTGTCCTTCAGTTTTAACAGGATGCCTAGTCCCCACTGAGGAAAAGCATCCTGCCACACCCATAATTCATTGTTTTGATGTTGTGTTTTTTTTTTTTGTTTTTTGTTTTTTTTTTTTGTTTTTTTTTGAGGAATGAGCAGTGTTAGGTCTGTGCAATACATAGCGCTTTGAATTTTGACCAGAAAGCTCTGTCTTTTTTGTCTCATCTGACCACAGTTTTAGCTCGGTCACTCTGGTGTTTTTTTTTTTTAGCTAATTCTAGATGTGCGTTGACATGTTTTTTTAAGTAATGGCTTCTTTGTAGCCACTCTCTTACTCCACTCATACTGACCAGTTGTATGCCATGCTCTTGATTGTTGACTGCTGCACCTTCACTCCAGTCTCAGCCACTGAACTCTGGAGCCCACTTAAAGTGATTGTTAGTCTCTCTGTGGCTTCCCTCATAAGTCCTCCCTTTGTTTGGATGGTGAGCTTTGACAGTCCGTCTTGTTTAAGATGTGTCTGGGTGGTATAATGCTGCCTCAATTTTTTTTTCAGTTGATCAAATAGTGGTCATACGGATATTCACACACTTGGATATTGTTTTGTAGCTTCTTTAAATCTTATGTATGTGTTAGTTTATTTTTGATTGCCTAGGAATGCTCCTTAGTGTTCATTTCTTCACAGTTTTCCTTCAGCGTCTGATCAATGGTACTTGAATTAAGGGGGTCTTTTTTCAGAAAAGGTAAAATTTTTAATGATTCACAGGTAGATATCAATTGTAAGCCATTCATTGGGTCAAATTCATTGGGGTTGAATATCTAGGCACAGGCAGTGTGTGTGTGTGTGTGTGTGTGTGTGTGTGTGTGTGTATTTGCTGCTTTTACCAATTGTATAACTTGTTTGGTATCGCTCCATTAGTGCTTTCTCATACGGTTGCAAAATTTATGTTGACAGTATAGTGTTGATTGGATTTGGTGTAATTATAAATAAGTCTCATTAATCAATCTGTTAAATTAATTAGCCCCATATGTAATAATAATAAATGTTATAATCTTTTTTCTAAATATTGGCAGCAAGACAGACACCTTGGTGTAAATAAACTTTGTTGAAGTCTTCTCTAAATCACAATTAAAAGCATCAACAATCAGTACATTTTCATTGGATGTAAGCTATTTATCCAACGTTGTGATGTCCAATGTTATCTACAACGGCCTGGTGTGGCTGCAGGTTTTTATTCCAAATTAGCAGGACCACACCTGCAAACAACTGATCATGGCATTTGTGAATAAGATTGGACATCCCTGATGTAATAAGTGGTATTATGTGTGAGAGAGTGTGTTTGTGTATGTGTGAACATGTAAAAACATGTAAAAGTATATGTGACTACATGAGACATGGGGGGATTGTTGTATTCACATCTGGTCCGTGAATGGGCTTCACTGTATTTTAATGAGGTGGTTGGTTTCTGCTCCAGTGAATCTTTATTCAATATGAAGATTGACACAAAGTCTAAAAAAGGCATGTGTGTATAAACTCAAGCCTATAAGTATTGGTATCTGTACAAAATCTTTACAAATATGAAATACTGAAGGCATCAACCACATCAACCACCAGAAGGAAAATGTGATCTTAGTGATTTTGACATGGCATGATTATGGTGCTGCTGCTTTGAGTATTTCTAACTGTTAATCATCTGGGATTTTCACACACAACAGTCTCTAGAGTTTATTCAGAATGGTACAATAAAGAAAAAACATCCAGTGAGCATCTGTTCTGCAGATGGAAATGCCTTGTTGATGAGAGAGTTAATGGAGAATGGCCAGCCTTTACAAAAAGACTATGGTAACTCTGATAACTACACTATACAATTGTAGTGCGCAGAAAAGCATCTCTGAATGCACCACACAAACCTTGAGGGAGATTTGCTACAACAGCAGAAGACCACATCAGTTTCCACTTTTGCTAGCCAAGAAGAGAAAGCCAAGGCTGCAGTGGGCACAGGTATACTAAAACTGGACAGTTGAAGACTGGAGAAACATAGCCTGGACTGCTGAATTTCAGTTTTTGCTGGGGTACACATGATTGTGTCAGAATTTGACACCAAGAACATAAATCCTTGGACCCAACCTGCCTTGTGTAAACAGTCCAGACTCGTGGAGCTGGTGTAATGATGTGAGGAATGTTTTTTCATGGCACATTTTGGGTCTGTTAATACCAGTCAGTCATCACTTAAATGCCACAGTCTATATTAGAGTATTGTTGTTGACCATGTCTATCCTTTTGTGACCACAGTTTACCAATCTACTAATGGCTGATTCCAGCATAATAATGCCACAAAGCAAAATTTGTCTTTAACTGGTTACATGAGCATAATGATAAGTTCTTTAGTGGCCTTCCTAGTTACCAAATCTGAAGCCAATAGAATTCTTTGGGATGTGGTATTCACAGAGATTCACGGCATGAAAGTGTACCGGAAAAATCTGCAGGAACTGAATGATGCAACTCAAAGGAATGTTTCCAACATCTTGTGGAATCCATGCCTTGAAAATTTGAGGCTGTTTTGAGAGCAGAGGAGGGCCCTATCCAGTATTAGTATAGTGTTGTCAGTGACTGTATATTGGTTAAATAGTCTACATGGAGAGATAAGAGAGAGGATTTGCTATGTGAAAAAGCAAAGTTTTAAATATCTGGAAGACTCATATTTTATTTTGGCATTAATCAAAAACAAGTTGCAGTTTCACTATCTGAAAATAAATCAGTATTGCATGTATACTGGTGAAAATCAGTGAGCACCAGAGTTCACCAAACAGTTTAATGGAAAGAACACACACACCGCTCCAACCTACCAGCCAGAAGTGTAAACTGTTAAAACTGTATCTAGTTGTTCATCTGCCAAAGTGCATCTCCTTGTCCATCAAGAAGGAATATAACATCATGACACAAGGGCAACATTATTTCTTTTTAAAGTTCCTTATAAACATATCAACTATGTTTCTGGAGACGTTCAAGCTAATTTTTTTTTTTGCGTGCTCCTGATTTTGATCTTTTTTCCATAATCCATAATTTCCATGCAGTGCACACCATGCAATACAGTTGCTTCTTTTCCTTACAGGAGGCTTTGCTGACAAATTATGCATCATACCACATATACCCACTGCTTATTTTAAAACTAATCTTCCAAACCTATGTTTAAGCAATAACAAAATGCAGAGGTATTAAAAGTGTAGGGGCATTGGGGTCCAAAACTTGCCTAAGGGCAGCAGTGTGAAGTACAGGGATACTGGAAATGCTGTATGCAATCTAGTATGCATGTATGTATTGCAAGATTTTGCTAAACTAATTTTATTAACCTGTACAAGACTTGCATGACAAAAACCTTGAAAATTGTGGTCTGCCAAAACCAGGCTTGCCTAGACTTTGTTCATCTACACCTGAGATGGGTAACCCTGGTTCAGGAGACACCCCAGCAGAGTTTGGTGAAATACCTGCTTAAGTGCAGAAGCAGAGTTGCCCAGCCTTTATTTGCACTGATTTGACATTTTGTCTCTTTCTCTGTTTGTGTGGGAAGTTGCCATTGCTGCTGGACGAAAACTTGCACATCGACTGTTTGAGGGCAAAGCAGATTCTAAAGTGGACTATAGTAATATTCCTACTGTTGTCTTCAGTCACCCCCCTATTGGCACTGTAGGACTAACTGAAGGTAAGTATTATGTACTCATCAGGCATGATGGATTTTTTCAAGAAAAGAAAATGTGATGAAAAGCCACAGTATTCCCTGTATAGTTGGCATATCTGTTTTTGGGCTGTCAAATGACTGGTTCTGTTTAATCATGATTAATCACATTTGTCTTATGTCCTCAAGTTGGACCATTAAAAAAAAGTGCATTGTGTTAGAGCGATATGAATGGACAAAATGAGCTTCATCAGAATGCATTTATTACTTGCAATAATTAATTGATATTACTTTCAACATGAATGCATGATTTACATGAACCTGAACATGAAAATCTTACATATGTTGTAAATGGTTTCCAGTTTTCACCACCAGCATATTTCAACCAATGACTGTGTACATCTTATAGTTTCAATGATTCCGGCTCCTTCATGATTGTATTTCTCTTGGTCTTGTATAACTTGTGTATTCTCGGTAGTGGCTCCTGAGGGTAACTGTAGGCTTTTTTTGCATAGAGTGCATGGAGCACCAAGACAGCATACATATAAGGAAAACCACTCGATAACATGACATGACCAAAAGTTTGTAGACACATTTTTTCAACATTTCTTGAGAAATCAGGGATTTTAATAAAGTTTGCCCCCCACTTTACTGCAATAAATACCTCTCCTTGAAAGGCTTTCCACTAGATGTTGGAACATTTTTATAGGGCTGCAACAACTAAACACTCAAATTGACAAATCTTATTAAATTCCGTGATTTAATTGCGTTAAATGCAGTTCCACTGCTCCACAATTCAAAGCTTTGTATCATTCTAGCTAATGCCATTGGGCATTAGGGCTGTCAAAATTAAATTCAACATTCAAGTATTTAATGAGAAAAAAAAAACTGATTCAAATATAGAAAATGTCTGTTCAAATGGTTAAAGCTACCTCTGCTGCAGCTCCTAATATATTCCAGACCAGAAGTTTCATGACATGATGATATATGATAGAACATGCTATTGCTGACTGTAAATAAACAAAACAATAATCTAGTTTCTGTAACGTGCTGACAGAATAGCAGATGCTCGCGGGTGATGAGGTTTAATGCCAGAGATAATCAGGAAAATCCCCAGAGGGAGAAAACAAAAATCGAAGCCCAAGTTCAGTCTGAAATCATGACACAAAACAGTTCAGACAGGCAGAAGTACACAAGGGCAAAACAATATACAAAACCAGGTTAGGAATAGCGAAAGGTCAATACACAGGAAACACAATGTAGAGAAACCGCTCAGTAATTGCATGGAAACGATACCTCGCAAAGAGTCAAACTAAAGTCCCAGCTTATAAAGGTTGAAACTGGAGTCCATCACCTTTCCTCCGGGCTGTAGCCTTCCCAGTCCACGAGGTACTGCAGTAGTCCGCCACGTCTGCAGGAATCTAGCAGTATCCGGACAGCATATACCGGCGTTGCTTCCATCCACTCCGGTGGCGTTATCTCTGGTGTCGCCTTGTCCAACGGTCCTGTAACCAAATGTTTGAGCAGAGAAACATGGAAAGAATTAGATGTATGGAACCTTGGGGGTAAGTCAAGCTTATACATTACTTCATTGATACTTTTCGAAATTTTAAAAGGCCCAGTATACTGGGAAATAATTTTTTACAAGTCCCCTCAGGATGTCTGAAGTTCTTGGTGGGCAACCACACTTGATCTCTGGGATTGTAGGTAGGAGTGTTTATCTGACTGCACTTTTGTCGTCGAATAGCTTCTTCTATTCTGCAGTGTGTTTTTGTTCCCATACCTACTCACTTCTTTTCATCCATTCGTCTACCGCCAGAACATCGGTTTGGGCCCCTGTCCAGGGTGCAACAGGTGGCTGGTAGCCTAGGATACACTGGAAAGGGGTTATACCAGTCATGGAGCTAATTAGGGAATTTTGTGCTATTTCTGCCCGGATTAAATAGCGTGACCAGTCTCTAGGATTTTCAAGGCAGAAGAGCCGCAAGAACTTCCCTAGTTCCTGGTTAGCCCATTCATTGTCCATTTGATTTGGGATGATAACCCGAAGATAGACTGATTGAGACCCCCAAATGTTCAAAAAACGCCATCCATACCTGAGACGTGAATTGGGGTCCTTGGTCGGAGACTATATCTTCCGGAATTCCATAAACCCGCAAGACTACTTGAAATAGGGCTGCAGCTGTCTGAAAGGCACTGGGAAGGGCTTTGAAGGTTACAAACCTGACTCCCTTAAGGAATCTGTCGATTACCGTCATTATGGTAGTGAAGGTCTGTGAAACTGGCAAGTCAGTCACGAAATCGACAGCAATGTGTGACCATGGTCTATTGGGAATTGGTAGGGGCAGAAGTCGCCCCTCCAGCAGTACTTTAGGTGTCTTGCACTGGGCACAAATAGAACATGAGCCCACAAAGTTATGAACATCTTTGATCATATCCTCCCACCAATACCTATTGACAAGGAGTTGTTGGGTGCAGGTTTCACCTGGGTGTCGTGACGTTAATGAGGAATGTGCCCAGGTGATGAGCACTATTCTGAATGAAGGGGGTACATACAGTTTCTCTGCAGGACACTGTTCAGGTATGCGAATGCTTGGTAGAGCTTTCTCAATTTCATCTATCCTCCAACGAATGGATGATATCTTCACCTCTGGGGGAAGAATCGGAAGTGGAGCTTCGTCTTTCTCATGATTGGTTTGGGTGTGAAATTTCCTGGACAACGCGTCTGCCTTGGTGTTGCGGCTTCCGAGTCTATAGGTGATACTAAACTGAAAGCGTGAGAAAAACATAGACCACCTAGCCTGTCTGACATTGAGCCTTTTAGCTGTCCTGAGATATTCTAAATTCTTATGATCAGTAAGTACTGTGAACGGGTGGTTGGCGCCCTCCAACCAATGTCGCCATTCTTCCAGTGGTAATTTGATAGCTAATAATTCTGTCTCCTATCCCATAATTCCGTTTTGTCGGGGATAGTTTGAGACAAAAATGCTATGGGGTGTAGTTTTACCAGGGACCCGGTCCGTTGTGACAGAACTGCCCCTACACCTGTTTCTGATGCATCTACTTTGACTACAAAAGGCAACTCAGGATCAGGGTGAGCCAATATCGGGGCCTGAGTGAAAGCTTTAAGGTCTTGGAATGCCTTTTCTGCCTGTTCATTCCAATTGATTCTTCTGGGGTTCCCTTTTAACGAAGTTAATGGTGCAGCAATCGCACTGAAATTCCTAATAAAGCAATGGTAGAAGTTAGCAAAACCTAAAAACTTCTGCAACTCCTTTACAGAAGTTGGTTGTGGCCAATCTAGAACTGCCTCTACCTTATGATCGTCCATGACTATCCCCTGTTGACTAATGATATACCCCAAGAAGGTCACTGAGCGTAAATGAATATGAATAAAGCCCTGGTCTAAGGCTTCATCAATATATATGTCCAGGACCTTCTGTTCCTCCTGAGTTAGGGGATACACTCGGGCTTTGGGCAATATAAGGTCTGAGACCAGGTCTATAGCACAATCATAAGGTCTGTGGGATGGCAGTTTGGTGGCATTTTTCTTACTAAACATCGCCTTTAAATCTAGATATTCTTGGGGGATTTCAAAGGAGGAATCGGAGTCTGGAGTAGTGGTGTATCTGATGGCTATAGAAGGCTTACGAAGACAATTTTGTAAACAGTAATTCAACCATTGTATAACAGTACGATCAGTCCATGAAATGGTCGGGTTATGTTTCTCTAACCACGGAAGCCCAAGAATGACGTCAAAGTCAGTTTGTTCTAGGATCAGGAAGGATAGTTTTTCAGAATGCAATGCACTAGCTTGGGTTTCGATAGGGGTTGTGACATGGGTGATGGGCCTAAGCCCCACAGGATCTCCATCTAATGCAGTAACTTCTAGGGATCTCCGGAGGCTCTGGACAGGGATGTTTAGTTTCTCCACTATCTGAGCATGTATGAAGTTCCCCTTGGCTCCAAAGTCAATCAGTGCTGAAATGACAACAACATTAGGGTGAAGTCACAACCAAACAGGTAACAGTACTGATTTGGAAACCAACCCCTTCATGGGAATACACGTTAGCACGCAGAGTGTACTCCAGGTGCTTTCCCAAGGTCGGTGCTTTGTTTTGGGAGATTCTCCTGCGACAGTCTCTGATGCGATGACCAGGTTGCCCACAAAACAAACACAGCTGATGGGAGAAACTGTTGTCTTTCTTCTTGTGATCACTGGGATGATTCACATACCATGGGTTCTGGAATCTCCGGAACCTCCCTGGGAACTCTAACGTGATGTAACATGCTTCGAGGGGCTCGTGCACCTCCCTTCTTCTTTCTGGAGTTCAGTAGATGACCTAGTTTGATGGCCAATGATATCAGTTGGTCTAGATTCAATCCATCATCCCTGCTGGCAAGCTCATTCATCTCCGGGTTCAGTCCATGTCTAAACATCACCAGAAGGGCCATCTCATTCCAGCCGCTACTGACTGCGAGAGTTCTGAATTCTAGTGCATATTCCACTACAGAGTGCTAACCCTGACGTAGTTGGGTTAACAGTTCTCCGCTCACTTTTCCCTCATAAGGGTGATCAAAGCTAGTTTAAACTCCTTCAAAAAACGTGCATACAACCAACCACTGAAGGTGGGCCAGTTAGCGGTAGCCCATTCTAAAGCTTTTTCTGATAGTCTGGATACCACAAAAGAAATTTTAGCTTGGTCTGACCCTATTGGCGAATTGTCAAAAAATACTGAGCATTGCAACAGAAAACTCTGCATTGATCAGGATTGCCAGAGAATTTATCGGGTTTACTACCCAGAAACGTTGTTGGTGCCGTCATTGTCACTGGGTTAGCGGGAGCCGTCATGGATGTCTGATCTGCCAGCTGCACACCATGAAACTGGCTAGTCATTTCCTTGACGCTGTTTACAAGTTGTACCAACTGAGCTTGTTGTTCTGCTTGTTGGTTAGTGAGAGACTCCAGTGAACGCGTTACTCCTGAGAGAACCATCTGCATGTTTGGCGAGGTATTCTGTAACGTCTGGACAGAATAGCAGACGCTTGCGGGTAAAAGGTGATGAGGTTTAATGCCAGAGATAATCAGGAAAATTCCCAGAGGGGATCATGACACAAAACAGTCCAGACAGGCAGAAGTACATGAGGGCAAAACAATATACAAAACCAAGTCAGGAATAGCAAAAGGTCGATACACAGGAAACACAATATAGAGAAACCGCTCAGTAATTGCACCGAAACAATACCTCGCAAAGAGTCAAACTAAAGTCCCAGCTTATAAAGTTTGAAACTGGAGTCCATCAGGTGCAAGTGATCAGTATTCCGGCGACTGTGATCGCTGACAGGTGCGGGGGAAGATCACGTGATGCCCCTGAGCACTCTGGGAAGTCAACTCCTGTTGACTGCGTGACAGTTTCACTTTAATTAGATATTTAGATGGATAGGAACGCACAGCTCTTTTGCAACTCAGCCATTCGTAACAAAGCGATATTATAAGCATATTATTAGCTAAATAATGGTCTAATGGCAGACTTTTTTCTGATAAGCCAACGGTCAATATGCAGATCACCTAATATTTATAAGATATCATAGTAAGCTGTTAATTTAACCTCTTTGGCAATGTTATGCTGTGTAGAATTAATGGAATTGAATAATGGAATTGATTTAATATAACCCAAATACATTCTCGCACAATGTAAGTGTTCTTACAATGGTGAGAGTGACGAGTTTATAACACAGAACCTTTGGTATAAATGTTAATATGTTGATTTTTTTAAATTACCTTTGTAAAATAGGCTGTACAGAGACCATAATAATAATAATAATAATATTAAGTTTATATAGCATGGGCAAAAAAAAAAACAAAACAACTAAGCAGTGTAGGAGGAAGAAAAATGTGCATTAAAGAGAAAAGTCCTTAAGTCAGGAAGTTGAGGAAGAGCATTCCAGAGTTTAGGGGCCATGGCACTGAAGGACCTCCCTCCCAAAATGGAGAGTCTGGTACATGGGACAGTAAGTAAGTTATTACAAAAAGACCCAAGAGAGCGAGAGGGCGTGTAAGAGGTCAGCAGTTCTCTGAGGTGGGGGGAGGAAGATCTTTTGTATCAATTTTACAGTGAGACCAACAAAGAGGGAGTTACAGTAGTCAATACGGGACATAATGAAGGCATGAAGTTTTTGCATCTTTATCGGTCAGGAACAGTCGAAGACGAGCAATGTTACGTAAATGAAAGAATGCAGTCTTAGTGAGGAACTTGATATGCAGATCAAAATTAAGTAATGAGTCGACCATATTTGAGAGATCGTGAGAGACCATATTGTCCTACCGTGCACATCACCACCTGGTGTGGTTTCCCTGCAGAGTGTGGTACAAGTTAGCCGAGCTACTGTTGCTGAGAACAACATTTCTAAAATTGCACAGTGTATGCTTAGCTTTAGAACACATTCAGCTAGCCCAACAAAACAAGACATGAAAATTGAAACGGGACTTTTTTGGACTAGCCTCAGATGTGTTTTCTGCCATCACTATGCAACAGTGACTGCTGAAAGAGACCGACAAAACCTGTAGAGAAGCAGCTGTACAGACCAGCTGTACAGAAGCACTCTGATGTGGAACAAAACCCACTCTTCTCCACAGCAGCACTATTCAATCCAGTGCAACTAATGTAATAAAGCTATACACATAATTTAAAATCAGCTAGATGTAAATCATTTCATTTCAAGGTACATTGCACTAATTAATACCATAATTTACACTAATTTAGGTTACTTAGTTCTAAGTAGGTTACTCGTTGTAGCAATAATACGAGTACAAAAGTATAAGCAAGTACAAAAAATTTTCATGAATGGGCTGAAAAAATGGTATTGATGCATCTATGCTATAAAGTAGTTGGATTAACTAATTGGAAGGGGTGCCTGGGTGCATGTGGACATATTTAGACATATAGTGTACTTTATAGCTCCCAAAAGACTTTCATTCAAGCTGAGAAGTGTGATAATCACCTGTTTTTCATGTCATCTACACTTCATCCAATCCTATAAGGCTGTGGCAAGGCAAATAGATGCCAAAAAGTTGGGACAGTATGGGAAATAATAATAAAAACACGCAGTGGTGTAGTAAATTCTGCTTGACTTGCATTAAACAATACAAATTATGATAAGATGTTTTACCTTATGCATTAAAGATTTTTTTAAGAAGCTATTTTAAAGTAACGGTTGGCTTTTTGCTACTGTATTACATCACTTTTCCTTTTAATAAGACTTAATCATTTGGTGTCTGTAGATACACATAGGTTCATTTTTCAAAAAGCAGAATTTATATTTTTCTGTTGCACAAGGCTTCAATTGTGCAGGGCCATTGTTGTTGTATTTTTATTTTTATCATATTTTTGCTTAGCAAGAATAAATAATTACAATGCAGCATATGTTGTTCCCCCTTATTGTGCATAGACAAATACGTTACAGAATTGTAAAATAAAAAATTTAAACAGGTTGGTCTTATGAGTATAATACGTACATTTAAAGTCAGTTTAAACTGTACATGAAAAGATACATGAAAAACTATACATGAAAAAATACAGTAAAGTATTTGATTTGTTTTACTTTATGCTTATTTATTTATTTATTTATTTATTGATTGATTGATTGATTGATTGATTGATTGATTGATTGTAAATATACACTCATTCCAAATTCATTGGCATCAACACATCCCAAAAAAAGTTTGGAAACCTTGCATGACATCACTGCATGTAGAACCTGTAAAGTATATTTGAGTCATGTAGCAAAACTTGCCTTACGCAACTTCTGACCTGTTCAGAATATACTAATATCAGGGGCATCTTCAACCTCAAGCTCTTTTGTAAAAGCTTTCCCTGAACAATCAAGGATAGTGTGCATAACAAGAATCAGAGGATTCACTAAAGATTAGTTCATCTGTCAGGTTGCTCTCTATGGAATGATTTCGTATGGTTCAACAGAATGACTTCTACTCACCATCCCATCTTCAGTCTGTGAATTCATATCTTTTGGATTCATAAGTTCCTGTTTGTCCATCTCTCACATTGTCTTTCTTTCCTTCCCAGGTTCCATGATTACATATCTTACACAAATGTCCTTAGCCATTACATCATTCATGTCTTCCACAGGTCTTGTGTCTTCAGTTTTTGTTTCTCATGTAAATTTAACACGTCTTTGACTATAGAATCCTCTGTTTCAACAAGTAAGTGTCCATCTGTCCCTTTTCTCATGCACCACAGAAGGCTGGGATGGTGTGACATTAGGGTCCAGGACCTCTTCACTAGCATAAGGGAAGTTGTATTCCACTCCATCACTTTCATAAACTGCCTCTGGACTAGATACCTTTTTTTCTCTCTTGACCATTTCTTCAATGGAGGCATTTAAGTTCAGGAAGCTACAAGGTAGGAGGAATTCACAGTGGAGTATTCTCTCTATAATGGCTGGACTTCATGCCACTTCACCTTATCTGCTTCTTGAAGCATTTCCAGCATTTCGAGTAGAGAACGATTGAAATATTCCATGGGTTGAGTGACAAAGACCCTTGAATATAGACTAAAATCTAATGCCTGTTTCACCCCAATGTGACCTATCAGATCATGGAGACTTTCCAAAGCAATTTCTCTATATTTATGAGGTAGAAATAGCTGATAGAAAGGTTCGCCTCTAATCATGCATATTCTGTAGAGAACTCTGTGATGAATGAGCTGTTCTGTTATTCTAAGTATAAGATGAACTTCTCTCTCCTCTTGTTGCCTAACATGAGGAGACAGGCATTTAACAGCATTATGCATGTTGATGACCCTGCTGATAATCACCTCAGTCTTGCTTGGGTGCATGCTGCACATACATTTTTCCACAACACGCTGAAAGGTACTAGGCATGTTATTCACTCCTTACAGCATTCTACTGAACTCACTGAATCCCATTGGTGTTATCAACGCTGTTTTAGGCTTGTCCTCCTCTTCAGCGTCTACCTGATAGTAGACTGTAAATCCATAACAGAAAACCACTTTGATCCTATTAGTGTTGGAAGTATCTCTTCAGTGTTAGGTAGCACATATGCTTCATTAATTGTCTGATTGTTACGCATTCTAGGTTGTTAAGAGGAAGTATTGGCATAGAGGACATGAAAAGACTTTAATATTGTGATACTTGAGAGCCTGAATAAAAAAGAGCACGGCACTAGTTTATTTCAATCAGTGCATCTGCAGTGCATCTAGAACCTACCAAACCAGAGATCTGTTCATCCTAAAGATGATGCGCACTAAAATTACTAACTTTTGGCTCTTCTCTGTCTTCCATTAATTGGGACTATTCTCCCTGCAGTGGGTCTATAGTATGTCCCTTTACTGACACCCTGTCAAGTTTTTAATGGCATTGCCTGTTTAGTTTTCCACTTGTCTTGCTTTTAGTTCTTTATTCTTCTGGTCTACAAGCATTTTGTTGATGCAACCCTCACGTTTTAGCTATGTGGCCATCCTCTCCACATCAGAAACAGAACTACAGCTTTGGCTATGGGTCAGTTGATACTCGCTGAGCTTCCAACTCCATTTTAGCAGGTGTCATTTTTGGACTTCCTTCAGGTTTTAGCTCAATTTCTTCTTTGTTCACATTTGAAAGAGCTAAGCTGCATCTGAAGGTTAGCCACCTGTTGTCTTAGTACCTCAGTTTCGAAGATATATGCTTGTAAGACACACACCCATAAGGGGACATTTCAGGAACAGACTGCAGATTAACACTGGGCATTAACTTCCCACTAGATCTTTCTTTCTTCTTCTTCTTCTTTCGGCTGCTCCCTTTAGGGGTCGCCACAGCGGATCATCTGCCTCCATCTTGCCCTATCCATTGCCTCCTCTACTTTCACACCAACCATCTCCATGTCCACCTTCACTACATCCATAAACCTTCTCTGAGGTCTACCTCTTCTCCTTCTACCCGGCAGCTCCATCTCCAACATTCTTTGCCCAATATATCCACTATTCCTCCTCAACACATGTCCAAACCATCTCAACCTGTCCTCTCTGGCTTTATCTCCAAACTGCTCCACCTTCACTGTCCCTCTGATCTGCTCATTTCTAATCTTGTCCATCCTTGTCACTCCCAACAAAAATCTCAGCATCTTCATCTCCGCTACCTCCAGCTCAGCCTCCTGTCTTTCAGACAGAGCCACAGTCTCCAAACCATACATCATAGCAGGACGCACTACTGTCTTGTAAACCTTCCCTTTCACTCTTGCTGCTATCCTTCTGTCACACATCAGCCCTGACATCCGTCTCCACCCACTCCATCCTGCCTGCACCCTCTTCTTCACCTCTTTTCTACACTGTCCATTGCTCTGGATGATTGACCCAAGATATTTGAAGTCATCCACCTTTACGACCTCTACTCCTTGCATCTTCACCTTTCCACCTGCCTCCCTCTTATTCACACACGTGTATTCCGTCTTATCTCTACTGACCTTCATTCCTCTGCTCTCCAGTGCAAACCTCCACCTCTCCAGATTCTTTTCCACCTGCTGTCTACTCTCACCACAGATTACAATGTCATCTGCAAACATCATGGTCCATGGAGCCTCCTGCCTGACCTCATCTGTCAACATTTCTATCACCATTGCAAACAAGAATGGGCTCAAAGCTGATCCCTGATGTAACCCTACCTTCACCTTGAAACCATTTGTCACTCCAACTGCACACCTCACCACTGTCTCACTATCCTCATACATGTCCTGCACCACCCTAACATACTTTTCAGCTACACCTGACTTCCTCATACAGTACCACAGTTCCTGTCTTGGCACCCTATCATATGCCTTCTCTAGATCCACAAAGACACAATGTAGCTCCTTCTGACCTTCTCTGTACTTCCCTACCAACACTCTCAATGCAAAAATTGCATCTGTGGTACTCTTTCTGTGCATGAAACCAAACTGCTGCTCACTAATCTGGACCTCTCGCCTTAGCCTTGCTTCAACAACTCTTTCCCATACCTTCATGGTGTGGCTCATCAACTTTATACCTCTGTAGTTACTGCAGCTCTGCACATCACCCTTGTTCTTAAAAATGGGGACCAATGCACTGCTTCTCCACTCATCAGGCATGCTCTCACTCTCCAGGATTTTGTTAAACAACCTGGTTAAAAAGTCCCTTCTCTCCTAAACATCTCCATACCTCCAGAGCTATGTCATCTGGACTAACTGCCTTTTCATTCTTCATCCTTTTTAAAGCTGCCTTCACTTCCACCTTACTAATTCTCTGCACTTCCTGATCCACTATCTCTCCCCCGTTGTCCTCCTCTCTCTCTCTCTCTCTCTCTCTCTCTCTCTCTCTCTCTCTCTCTCTCTCTCTCTCTCTCTCTCTCTTGTTTTCTTCATTCATTAGTTCTTCAAAATCCTCCTTCCATCTACTCAACAGTCTCTGTTCACTCACTAGTACATTTCCCTCTCTTATCCTTTATCAGCCTAACCTGCTGTACATCCTTTCCAACTCTATCTCTCTGTTTAGCCAAACGATACAAGTCCATTACTCCTTCTTTACTGTCCAGCCTCTCATACAACTCATCATAGGCCTGAGCCTTTGCCACCATTCTTTTTGCTATGCGGCTAGCCTCACAGTACTCCTGCCTACTTCCTTCATCTCTCTGGTTATCCCACTTTTTCTTAGCTGCCTTCTTCTTCTGAATACTCTCCTGGACTCATTCCACCACCAACTTTCCTTGTCTTCTTTCCTCTGACCAGACGAAACACCCAACACATTCTTGCCAGTTTCTCTCACCATCTTAGCTGTATTTTCCCAGTCCTCAGGTAGCTCCTCACTGCCCCCAAGGGCCTGTTGCAATTTTTCCCTGAACTGCCTGAGACCATCCTCCTCCTTCAGCTTCCACCATCTAATCTTTGGCTCTGTCTTCACTCTCCTCCTCTTCTTTGTTTCTAATCTCATTCTACAGACAACCACCCTATGCTGCCTTGCTACACTTTCCCCTGGTTGCACTTTACAATCTCCAATCTCCTTTAGGTGGCATCTCCTGCTAAGGATATAATCCACCTGTGTGCACCTTCAAAATTACACCATCAACCTCCAACTTCAGGCTCATGATCCTGTCTGACACTCTCTTTACATCCAGAACACTTTTCCCAAGCTGCTCCTTTAGGATTATCCCTACTATTTCTCTTCCTCTCTACACCATGATAGAACAGTTTGAATCCCCCTCCAATGTTCCTCGCCTTGCTTCCTTTCCATCTGGTTTCCTGGACAAACAGAATATCTACCTTCCTTCTCTCCATCATGTCTGCAAGCTCTCTGCCTTTACCAGTCATTGTCCCTATGTTCAGAGTCCCTAATCTATCCTCCACACTCCTGCCTTTCCTTCTCTCTCACTGCCTTCTAACCCGCCTTCCTCCTCTCCTCTTTGATGGTCTTCGACCTACAGTAGTCCAATTTCCACTGGCACCCTGCCGGTCAACAGCACCGGAGGCGGTCGTTGTTAACCCAGGCCTCGACCGATCCGGTATGGCAATCATATTCGTGATCCGCATGATAGTTTTTGGCACAGGTTTTACGCCAGATGCCCTTCCTCACCATTTATCCGGGCTTGGGACCGGATGCACCCCTAATGGCTGGTTTAACTTCCCACTAGATGCTGTTGCATTTTGTCAAGCTTTGTTGCTTGCCTGTCTTCCTCAGTTGTAAGATACAACATCAGTGCTGCAAAATTAAGTTTGGTCATTGTTTTTGGCTCCAACTGAAGTGTAAGAATGAGGGAATGATTCCAACAGCCTTCCTGGAACAGTTTCAGTAAAAGTAAATTAACAGACTTGTGTGTATGCAAAGTGTATGCAAAGTCACCTGAAGATTTCTCACCTGGTTTCTGGTTTGTGTTGAAGAACCTGGCAAAGATTTCATCACTGTTCTCAACCAATCCATAAGCAGAGTCAGGGACCTTTACATAGTCTCTAGGATGAGCAGAGGAATTAAGCAGTTTCATGACATCCGAAGCAGGAAGCTAAAAAGGGGGACATCCCCAAACCGTTCCCACAAAGTTGGGAGCATGAAATTGTCCAAAATCTCTTGGTCTGCTAAAGCATTAAGATTTCCTTTCACTGGAACTAAGGGGCCAAGCCCAACTCCAGAAAAACAACCCCACACCATAACCCCCCCTCCACCAAACTTTACACTTGGCACCATGCAGTCAGACAAGTACCATTCTCCTGGCAACCACCAAACCCAGACACGTCCATCAGATTGCCAGACATAGAAGCGTGATTGGTGACTCCAGAGTCACCACACGTCTCCTCTGCTATAGAGTCCAGTGGCATCGCTTTATATCACTGCATTCAACGCTTTGCATTGTGCTTGGTGATGTAAGGCTTGGATGCAGCTGCTCGGCCATTCCATGTAGTTCTCTACGCTGTTCTTGAGCTAATCTGAAGGCCACATGAAGTTTGGAGATCTGTAGCGATGCACTCTGCAGAAAGTTGGCGACCTCTGCACACTATGCGCCTCAGTATCCGCTGACCCCGCTGTTATTTTACATGGCCTACCACTTCGTGGCTGTTGTTCCCAATCACTTCCACTTTGTTATAATACCACTGAGACTGTGGAATATTTAGTAGTGAGAAAATTTCACGACATGATTTGTTGAACAGGTACCACGCTGGAATTCACTGAGCTCCTGAGAGTGACCCATTCTTTCACTAATGTTTGTAGAAGCAGACTGCATGCCTAGGTGCTTGGTTTTATACACCTGTGGCCAAATATAATTTGTGAGGACAGACATTGACATTGGCTCGCATTTGACCCTCATCTCAAAGGTGTTGATTGGGATTGAGGTCAGGGCTCTGTGCAGAGTGCTTAACACCACTCAACATGGAATTGTGTATAGTCATCTTAAGATTTGTGTGCAGCTGCTCAGCCATGAAAAGTGTTTACCCTCATCTAACACTCTGATTTCAGTTCATGAAGTTCATGCTAGTTGAATGCTAGCCTCCTTTAGGGGGCTCAGTGATGTTAAATATTGCACTGTCATAAGATACCTTTGCCACAATTCTTTCTGGCTTGCTAGAACAGCCCCGGTCAACTGCTGTGATTGTAAAATGGAAGCATCTAGAACACTTGGCAGGCTCCAGTCCTCACAGGCCAAAACAGACTTCTGCACATTGCCTCATTAAACACACCTGATTCAGCAGCTAACTAGCAAGACCTTCATGAACTGAAATCAAAGAGTTAGATGAGGGTAAACACTAATCTCCAGAGCACTTTTCATGGCTGAGCAGCTGCACATAAAGCTTAAGATTACTATACACAATGCCAAATTGAGTGGTGTTAAGCACTCTGCAGAGAGCCCTGACCTCAACCCCAGTCAACACTTTTGAGATGAGGGTCAAATGCAAGCCAATGCCTGTCTTCACAAAAGATCTTTTGACTTACACAAATCCCCACAGACATGCTCCAAAATCTTGTGGAAAGCCTTCACAGAGGAGTGGAGGCTGTTACAGCTTCAAAGGGGGCCCAATACTGTATTAATGCCTATGGTTTTGGAATGAGATATTCAAAAGCTAATGTGTGTGTTGGTCAAGTGTCCACATCAGCCAGGGCTCTTGATTTGGTTACTATAGTTTCTCCACACCAAATATGTCAGACCGTGTCTTTATGGACTTCGCTTTGTGCACAGGAGCACATTAATATTGTAATATGAAAGGGCTTTCCAAAAGCTGTTACTACAAAATTGGAAGCAAATAACTTCTAAAATGTTAAATTGCTGAGGTTATCAGTGTAACCCATTCTACTGCCAGACTGTAGAGATTGTATGGCTATGTGCTTGACACCTCCATCAAACTTGACTATTGACATTGGCATTCCAGTAGGTAGCTTTCTCCTGGCATCTGTCAAACCCAAATTTGTCCATCAGTCTGCCAGATTGTGATTCATCACCACTCCAGCTGATGTTTTGCCTTACTCATAGTGATCTTTGGCTTGTGTGCATGAGGAACTAACGAGTGATGCAACAGAGGATAAGCTTTTTTATATGTTGCATGCTTCAGCACTCATGCTATGGCCACAAGTTGGCTCGAACTAAGGGGCTCTAAAAAACAGCCCCAGACCACTATCCTACAACCCACCAAACCTTACTATAGACACTGTGCAGTAAGTAGCATTCTCCTAACACCTGCCAAACCCAAATTAATTTATCAGACTTCCAGATAGTGTTTTGTCACCACTTCATCCGACACTTTAGTGATCTATGGCTTGCCAGTCTATGGGGATTGCATGGCCATCAAACACCACTATCAAACTTTTCTGTTGGCACTTTGCATTCCAGTAGGCAGTGTTATTCTGACATCTTATGTCATTTTGCCAGGGATGCACAAATTTTGCATGTACATGTTGTCTTGGTATTGACTGTTGTCTCAATGAAATATTGAATCAGGACCTTGCATCTACCAAGTCCTTGTTTTGACAGGTTATTTACTGAGATTCAGAGTCTTGATGGTCTTTAATGATCTCCATCACACCATTATCTGTGTAACATACAGGTGTTCTTTAGCAAAGAGCAGATGGGCAGAAGTGTTTTGGCCTCAGTTTGGTAGGATGCTTGCTCTTAGGGAGAGTAGTAATGGTGCTGAATTTCCTGACTGTGCACTGATTTAATTGAAGCTTTAGAAATATTATTGTAACCCTTTCAAGTCTTATGACTTTCATCAGTGTTTCTTCTAAGGTTACACTGCAGTTGGCATATATTCCACTTGAAAAGAAGAAAAAAAAACATTATATTGCAGTGCCAATCAAACTTATACTTTGAGTTTAGAAGCACATACATCTTGTTGTGTTACAGTGATTTTATCACAAGTCAGGGTGTTTTTAGGCACCATGTCACTGGAATAAACTATTGTGTGTGTGTGTGTGAAGCTAATTTGCTCTTAACAGTTCTCAGTTGTGCAAGATGAAGATCTGATTCAATAAGATCAGATTTGTGTGTCAACACAGCTCATATTACCAGGCTGGCACGAATCTGATTTGTGCCAGCCTGGTAATATGAACATAGCCTTGTTGTTTTTATAAAAAGGCAGGTGACATAAAACACACAACTTATAATAATAATAATAATAATAATAATAATA
The DNA here is from genome assembly GCF_015220715.1 of Pygocentrus nattereri. Taxonomy (NCBI): domain Eukaryota; kingdom Metazoa; phylum Chordata; class Actinopteri; order Characiformes; family Serrasalmidae; genus Pygocentrus; species Pygocentrus nattereri. The sequence goes on along the minus strand of NC_051218.1, from coordinate 24,756,560 downwards.
ATAATAATAATAATAAAAATATGTAGTTCCTTTACAGCATTATTGTTGCCAGTCAAACATGGACTGCTGAAAGAGGACAAAGTTGTCACCCATCATTGTATGTTGCAGTCATTTCATGAACTTTTTACACTTTTTGCCATGTAAGAATGAACATGTCATATAGCACTGTTTATTACAAAAAAATATTTGCTATGTAAGCACTTTTTGCTCACCATATTACTATTACATTGACAATGCTAATTTCTATTAGCACTTCTTTGTGATTTCTAGTCTTATTTAGCACAAAACCCAAGTGCATTCTTTTTTCCATGGTAGTGCCGAATCTCAAATGGCTCCTACAAATGGGTACATAGTGCACTATGTAAAATACTGATTCCTGCACCCAAACCGCTTACGATATCCAACTACTTTAATTTAATGTATTTTAATTGTTTATTTTATAAAAACAAATGGTTGGACATTCAATTTTGTCTCTACAATCAACAATAATCATAACACTACTAGAACTTAAGATGTTTAGTAGTGCCTGGTTCTGAGGTGACAATTTAATTTTGAGCAGAACTAGCCAGTACATAGCTAGCAAGCACAATTTTGAACAGTTGTACTCCCATAAAATCATATATACATAACTTTAAATTTTAATTACAGGTGATGTGTGTTTTGGTCGTGACAATTCTTAAGATTGGGACACAGTTACTTCAAAATATCTAACTGCAGGATGTAGTCTCACTTCTTGATCTAAAATGCAGGGGTGTGGCTAAAATAAGGCTACCTCTATGGACTAAATTTCTTTTGCCATGTCAAAAATGGTCCTTTAATCATACATCTTTCGAGTATATGACAACTGAGTATCTGGACCATTATATAGAACTATTTTGTAGGAAATACAATTTGGGATGGCAGTAAACGGTTTTGGACAGTACATTATACATATTCCCTCATTGCTGTATGACAGCAGATTCTGTTGCGTAAACTCTTATAATGTAATGCTACCAGACCACTATAACTGCTTAGTTTGATAGCACAAGAGAAGGACTTGCTTTGGTTGGTAAACAGGTCATCCCACTCAGAGAAATTGTGCATGAATCTTTAACCAACACTGTGCATTATGGGTATCTCCTAGGTACTTTATTTGTATACCAGTTATTGCAATGCATTGTGGGATTGTAAATTAAACTCATGACACTCCTGATAAATCTAAACCAATGCAACTTTAAAAGAAATCCAACAGATAAAACATTGGGGAAAAAAACATTAAAAATTTGTTATTTTCACAGGTTGAAATTCAAGGTTAGGGTTTGGACAGCCACAAAGTACTTTACTTTATAAATGATGATTTTGTATGTTTCTAGCTAGCAATTATAATTTATTTATTTTTGGCTTAAATAAACAGTAACATTATTTTGTAAATATTTATGGTCTGAATACTTAAGTGGTTATTATTTATTTTTTTAACTGTGCGACTGCAGTTTGAACCAGTTTAGTAGAATGGCCCACACAGGAAAGAGGGACTTTTGAGTATGAGTTTGGTGCTGCTTGAGGCAGGTCTAACTAAATGAACATTTGAAGCGTGTAAGATGACATTTACACAGCATAATGATTTTTTGTGGCTTGGCACAGTAATACAGAATTTAATTGTTGTGAGTTGGTCATATAGGTGTGTATATAGAGTATTTTATTTCAAATGGTGCTCAGCCAATCTGTTTTTCTGGACTGGAACTATGTTTTAGAAGAATAACTTTGGACTGTTAATCTCTAGAATTTTTTTCTGATAAAATTGCTTCTTATTTTAGAAGTTACATTTGTGTCTGTGTGGCTTTTAATAATGTCACCTCAAATTTACTCAAAGGTATTATAGTGGCATATTTAAAAGATTAAAATGAATAACTGTTTTATAGATGAGGCTGTCAAGAGCTGGGGAAAGAGAAGTGTGAAAATTTATACAACTTCTTTCACTCCCATGTACCATGCCATCACAACACGTAAGACTCATTGCATCATGAAGCTGGTGTGTATAGGAAACGAGGAAAGGGTGAGTGTTTAATTATTATTTAGGTAATTTGCTGTTTTTTAACTTTATCCTTCCCGAGCAGTCAAATTTCTTATGCTCTCTCTTTTTCATTTGTAGGTTGTTGGGCTGCATATGCAGGGTCTTGGGTGTGATGAAATGCTTCAGGGTTTTGCTGTGGCCATCAAGAAGGGTGCTACCAAAGCAGACTTTGACAACACTATTGCCATTCACCCTACATCTTCAGAGGAACTAGTGACAATGCGTTGACCTGATTATCTTGGAAGTTCTTTTACATCCCTGTTGATCATTAGACATTAACTGTCCTCAACTCCCCTGATCAGCCTGTATGTAGGCAACCTATTCCAAGTTGCCCAATACTTTTATACAGATGTCTCAGCTAAATTCCCAGGCTCTTTTGCAACACACAGTTTGATATCACTAATCAACAACCATGTCTCAAGTTGGAGATTAAGTTTTTTCTGCATTAGCTTGATTTGTTTTATGCCAAACACACCCCTGGTCTTTGTTGCTAGCATATAATTGTATTTTAACCTCAAGATACAACCAAAGCCTGCATTTGTTCAGCTTCTTGAACAAAGTTTTGCCATTCAAATTATTCTCCTCAATGTGTGTTGGAAGAAAAATCTATCGCCCTTCTTCTAGATGGGCTAGTCACAGCTCCAGTTGTTGTTTATAGCCCTAATAACAAAGAGGTGAAAATCTGTTGTTTTATAGCCATTGCTTGATTTATGAAGATAAGCAGCTCTTTGTCTTATTTGTTTGTTCTCTGATCATTCCCAAGTTGATGGGTAAATAAAGGTGTTTTGCGTGCATGTCATCTCATTTATATCCCAGTGATGAAAATACAAGGTTAGATTTCTCAACAGACAATTGCTAGTTTTCCCTTAATCTGTAAACTAGAATAGAACTGTTTGTTGTTGTTTTTTTTTGTTTTTTTTGCCAGCAATCAACGCTATGTATCACATAGGAGATTCTATGCCCGTCCCTCCATAAGATGTTCAGTTGTAAACATATTTATTTTTAATATGTTGCTTTAATATCCATTACAGAGTAATATTATACAAACTTTATTAAACCAATGACAGACTTTTAGCTCATCCATAAAAAGTATAATTATTATTATTACTACTACTACTAACTAGTAATAGTAGTAGTAGTATCTAGAAACAGAAAACTATGCAGGTCACCTGCATGTTTCCCATAGTAGAGACCCAGATAAGCAAAGTAATATAGAATCAATGTTGATATAGCATAATCTTTTTCTTTTTTGGTTCAAATCAACTACAAATCAAAACTGCCATAGGTTGAATTCTTAAACATTGTTTAAATACTGAAAGCAAGACATTAAATGATCACTGAATTGTAGTCATTGTCTTCAACCATACCAAGTCTGCCAGCAAAGAGGCTGTTTGTTTGTGTGTCAGAACCGCTGGCTGACTAAGACCAAGACTCGCACAGAAACGGTATCTGAGCTCAGTGAGACTTGCTTAAAAAAAGATATTGTTTCCAATGACAAAGGCATTTCCCCTGTGGGCTTTGTATGTATACCATGATATATGAACAATAAACTGTTGTGCTTCTAATTTCTGCATGTAGTTTTCTGATCAAAAACCCATATAAACTCCTTTTGCATGCTTAAGACAAGTCAGCTTTGTCAATACTACAATATACACAGGACTTACAGTGTACTGAAATTGCATTACTCTCAGACCCCATGGTGTAGCAATAATATTAAATATACAGTAAACAGGAAAAGCGTGACTTTAGACAAAAAAACACTAATCGTAAAAATAAACATTACTTGTAGAAAAATTGAATAGTACGAATAATATAAATATAAGAGTTCCTGAAATATATGGCAAATAAAAATTATTCTGATTCTGATATCTTGGTACACTAAAGCTACATAAACAAACACTGATAATTTTACTTAAAATGAGTGGTACAAATTAAGATGAATGTGTGAATACTGTGGTAAATGTACACTTTACATTATGTGCTGAGATTCAATAAACACAATATACCTGCAGTAAAAAAGTTGTTCACAGAATTATTAGAAATGTATTAAAATGTAAAAGCATATATATATATATATATATATATATATATATATATATATATATATATATATATATATATATAAAAGGAATATTGCTTTTTGTGTCTTTTTGTACTTATTTTATGAAATAAATTATGAGTGAGAGGGCCACTTTTTAATCAGACCAATCAAAACACGTCATGGGCAGAGCTGTCCGGCCTGACTCCGCCTCCTTGGCTTTCTCTGCTGTAGTGCGATTCTCTTAAAATTCTATATGACCTTTCAGCGAAACTCACCAAGTGAACGATGCCTGTTTGACTCCCATTTTATTAACATAGTATAGTAAAACTTCGTCAAAACATTAGCTCATGCTCATTACTAAGATGACTGATGCATTATGACAGAAACTGCTGCTCAAAAAACACCGGACTCTTCTCACCGAGCGCTAAATACTGGAGAGCAGAATGAGGACGACCTCATTTCTTCTGCTTATGAAAGGTGAGGAGGAGTGAAATAAAGTTTAAAAACCACAATCACAATTGAATTTTAGATCACATACTCATAGCTGTCAGTTGACAAAGTCACTGACAACTTAACGTTACTACCTTGTTGACTCATAATAGCAAGGCAAAATAATATAATAATATAATTCGAGTCAAGTCGAAAATGTAATAAAAGTTAAACTTGCTACCCTGCCATTAGAGCAGAAATAAGAGATTAAACGTTTGGGACCACATACGCCAGAGGATTTCAACATCATTCAGTGTGGAAAGGACAAGAACTGCTCCTTCAATCCACCAGGGGTTCAAGAGACAAACATGTTTATGTGCCTCTCCTGCTTTCCTTGCTTGCCCTTGCTTTGCTATCACTTGAATTAATTCATGGATTAGTGGACTTTGACAAAGTTTTTGACAAGTTTGCCCAGATGAAAGATTGTCGGGCATATTTTTTTTCCAGAAGTGAACATCACTGGTGAGTCATTTTGCATTATTACAAGACATGTTATTCATTATTATATAATGCCCGGAAAGCAATGTGTTTTTGTGAGATCTAAAGTCGTTATCATATCACTCATTCCTGTCTCCACCTCCACTAACTCCTGCACCACGTTACATTCATTTGTAAATTTCTGATTTCAATGGTGGAGTATGTTTGTGTTTGGATCAGGTTTGGTGTCGTTTAATTGGCGAGTCATCTGCTGCCCCTACAGTTTATTGTGCCCCACCGGGCTTTCTGTGGCAGAGACACCACTGCTCTTCACTCTATTGGACATTTCCTCCTGGTCCACTTTGTAGATATTAAGTCACATATGAAGGCATTGCTGTGTCTGATCCACTCGTATTAGCGCAACACACAATAACACACCACCAGTCATCAGTGAGATCATTGTCATGGTAGTGCTGAGAATGATCCACCGCCCAAATAATATTTGCCTTGTGGTGGTCCTGACTATTGAAGAAGTAGGCAACAAGGGGCTAATAGACTATGCAGAAACAGATGGACTATGGTCTATAATTGTAGAACTCTAAAATGCATACATATATATATATATATATATATATATATATATATATGAAACTTATATAATGGACAAAGAGTGTAGATAGGTGTTCCTAATAGTGCTCAGTGCTCAGTGAGTGTAGAAGCTACCGATTACACTTGGTAGTTTTCTGTTGTTTCTGTGTATAAACAATGGGTAATCCTTGACTTTCCTTCACAGCAAGCAGCATGACAGGACCCACTGCTACAGCCAAATTTACAGTGTGGCTAGCAAGCATGACAAAAGGGGGGACAAAACAAACTGTAACTTTTGAAAATGAAAATGACAAAACACTTTATTCACTTAATGTTAATATTACCTGAATATTTGAGAATGCCACTCTTGCCTGTTGGACAGATTACAGTGAAGGTAAGGCTGAAAACAACACTGAAAACAAGTTCACAACTCAATGTTATAGCAACATTGAAATCACAGTCATATACCAATACTAAAGAAAAGCTGACAACATCAGCAACAGCAAATAAACTCCAACACATTCAAGCAGATATTGCGACCAAACGTGTCTGAATCAGCAAGTGGATTCTGCAGTACAGCAAGTTGGTCCAACAATTTGAAAATGCTTTGAAAATTATTTTTAGTTATCCCTGTCTTCATTTATCTTTTCACCTTCAACAAGATGATTTGAAGATGGTTTGAAGCCAGTGTGTTTTGATAACTTAAACTTAGTGTCCAGGATATTAACTGCATTAACACATTGAAATGCTGACAACAGATGATGCCAATGTCAGCCAATGAAGTCTTTCAACAGTGAGTTTCAAAATCATCTGCTTTTTCAAAGGGATTGGTGGAAATCCAGAGCTGAGAATGAGAAGAAATATCCCTTATAATTATAGTTTGTGTGTTTGACATTTTTAATCAATTATTTTTTTACAGTGACCGATGTGTGAACATCAGAGAAAAAGATTTTATGTATGGGCCTTAGAAAAGAAGTACAGTATTATGTCTAGTAAACAAAGCAGGATGAACCATATTACTCCCTGTACTTAGTGAAAAGATTTTTTGGCCCATATAAAACTGCATGGCATCAGTATTGTTTTTGATTATGCCATTATACAAGATATACAGGATTAACAAGATGAGCCTATGAAGACAATCACTATAGGAGAGTTAAGACTTTTCAACAGAAAACTGTTAGACATTGTTAGCATTCAAAGAAACCTCGCTAACGTAAGCTTAGTTGATTAATGTTAAGCTGTTTATTTGAAGTTAGCTAACATTAAGCCTCTGGAAGGAAACAAATGGCCTAGCTACCAATGCTAGTTAGATTAATACGTTATTATTTATGAGAGTATCATAAAGAGTAAAACATTACTATTAATTTGATAGCAGAAAGCTATAAACCATCAAGCTAATGTCAAGGCTACAAGCACACTAGCCGACTCAATAGCACAGCCACAAACGTACCTTGACCAATTGGCATTAAGCTGTCTAATAAAAGGTGCCATGATTGGTGGACTGACAGGAGCGGCCCCTCGAAAGCTCTGATTGACTGGAGTTTTGACACAAACGGTCATACATTTTTCAGCGAGCTGATGTGAAAGTTGAGCGCGCGCTGTGGAGAGATGCTCGCACGTGCGAGTGAAGAGCACTACTGATTAAGTTTTCCAGTTTTGAGTAAAAACCAGAATGTTTCGCTGGTACCAGCTCTGAGAGGGAAATGCATTGTTGTGCAGAGATTTTCTGCACAACTTGAGCAAATCCGAAGGTGTTTACCTGCGCACTTCGTGCTGACACGTGCATTCAAGTTCATCAGCTGCGCTCAGAGCACCGCTGTCCTCTCAAACCGAAACATTCCTCTGTCAAACATCAGGATCTTCTCTCAAACATTTTGGCACAAAACTTACCCCATAGCTTTAGCCTTTGAAAAGGATGCGCAGTGGCATCTGGTGGTGATGTTTAGAAATTATAGCAGTCTCAAGACTAGCCGAAGCACCTACATAAAGTTATTTCATAGCATCAGTTTTGTGTGTAAATAAGTACACTTATGTTCATTTCTAACTGATAATACGTCATATTCATAATTTATTTTTCATTTAAGTTGATGGACGTGAACGCTTGAACGTTGTGTGATACAAATGCATAATCAGTGGTTTCACTTATTAGTTCGTAATGCACGACTTCATAAAGTGTATTTCGCCGTTTCCGGCCTCACCCGTCACACACACGCCAACAAACATGTCTCGCCATTTCCATAGGGAGGTTATAAAGTCGGCAGACTTCAGTTCGTCTACACCAAAGCCAACACAGCAGCGCTTTTCAATGTGAAGACAAACCCAGAAATCGTTACTGAGCGACAATTCCCATGCGTGGGGTCATGTTCACTCGCAGATAACAAAAATGCGTTTAATCACTACACCACAGATGTAGTGTACTTAGCGTACACGAGCAGACGCCATTTAAGGGTCATTACATTTAGTCCAAAAAAATCATATGGGAAGTGTCTTAAGTTGCGACAAAAGGCCACTTGTGATAACTCTGCTGAAACTATCAAATTTGAAAAATGAGAACGATCTGGGCAAAAGTTAGAACTGCTCCTTTAAAGCAGTCAGTTCAGTACCAAGGTAACTAGTCAATTGTTACATTGACAACAGCTTTGTAAAAAATTTCTGCAGGCTTATACCTCAAATTTTTTTTTTTTTTAAAGTATATTTTTAAAAAAAAAGTCCACTTTACAGAAACAAACAAGGTAGTTTTGTATTAAGAAATTGATTTAATTTATATAAAAATGGTGCCATAAAATACAAAAGCATAACCCAGCACAAATGCAGCCAAAACGTTTTTGGGAAACACCTGCAACAATAAGACTACAGACAGACATTTCCATTAAATACAGGTACACTGCTTGAGTCCTGCGTAACAACTTAATAGGAAACGTCAGAATATTTCCAAGTCTTTGAGTCTTGTCCATCCACAGTCATGGCTGACACGACCTAGGAAGGGGGGTGGGGGGAGAAGGGTAAAGGGGGGGAAAAAAAGGGAAAAATCCACACAGATTACTGACACCATGGAAATGTTAACCAAGCACAGGGCAAAGTCATTGAACAGTTAATGCCAGATATCCTATTAGGTGTGACATTCCCTGAACTTGAACACAATGCACCATTTGGGTTTAGGTCCACTGATATTGAGAGCAAACAAGTTACATCAATATACAATATATAATAACACTTGACCAACACGTAGTGAGGGCAGGTTGATTACATACCTAGACCGCAGGATATCCTAATGGGATATTTCAGTCAAATCACAATCGAACCCAGGTATTCAACAGGTCGCCTGTATAAACAAACTTCTACATCTATTTTTAAGTAGCGGAATAACTGAAACACCTAAATATAGGAATCAAAAGGTAAATAGAAACGCTTAGTCAATTAAAAAGACATGTCTATTTAGTATGCCACATCAACCAAGTATGCAAAAATAAGCTAAAGGAACAATGCAGTGTACAGAACTTCAATAACATTAATAGAACTGTTCCCTCAGCCAAAACCTCTAAAGAGATGTAAGCTCAAGCTGTTAAACTTTATTTAAAAAAAAAAAAAAAAAAAATACAGTTTCATTTCAGTGTTTCACAAAGTGTTCTGCAGAAAGGTATACAATACAAATGACAATCTTGCATAAATTTAAAAAAGGTGGTGTAAACTAGATTCTGCCAGGTTAATTTACAAACAATGAAATAATTTGCCACATCGATATTATAAACGATTTTACAGAACTGACCGTTTGAACGTAAGTGAATTAACATAACTAAACAGACTTGCAATATACTTCATACTGCAAGTTTGCAGTTTCAGCAGAACTTAGTTTCGCCTATTCCCAACTCAAATCTAAAACCTAAAATTGACTGGACGTGAAAAAGGGCTTGAAAGAAGTGTCCGATTTTAAACTAATAAAACAAATTAAATGGTTAGGATGGAATTGTACATGCATAATTCTAAATTCATAATTCAAAAGCTCAAACTGTTTAAGGAGACTAAAATTTGTCCTACAACAAAAGCTGGTCAAACAAGTCAGGTTTCTTGGAAGCAGCCTTCCTACCTGTTAAGAATTGAGGTCTTTTAGGTAAGGTTTCACAGTGTCCGCCATTTCTTAATGGTGTTTAGCAGAGACCAGATGAAAGATTCTTTCTGCCCAATGTGACAGACGAAAAATAAGGACAGCCTGCAGAGTCCCTCAAACAGTGATTTTTTTTTTTTTTAATATGTGCCTCCGTAGCCACCCCGACCATAGCCAGCTGCACCACCACGAGGGTAAGGGGCACCGCTCCGACCACCGTAGGTGTTCCCGCCTTTCATGGGCCCGTAACCAGACGACTGCTGACCGTATCCACTGCCAAAATCACTGTAGCCATTACCGCCACCGTAGCCCCCCATCTGGTCGCCGTATCCTCCTCCATAGCCACCTCCATAACCTCCTCCATAGCCACCTCCATATCCTCCGCCATAGCCAGCTTCGCTGCCGCCATATCCTTCACCGTAGCCTCCGCCATAGCTGTTGTAGCCACCTCTTCCACCAGCGAAGCCATTTTGATTTCTCCCCATTCCTCTACCTCCTCTTCCCCTTCCGCCACGAGCTCCACCAGCAGCCTGTATCTCTTGTCTTGTGAGTGCCTTCTTCACCTCTACTTTGTGCCCTTTTATTGTGTGAAACTTGAGCACAACTGCTTTGTCTGCAGAGTCATTGTCCTCAAAGTGAACAAAGCCAAAGCCACGCTTCTTGCCGGTATCCTTATCAGTAATGACTTCGGCTTTCTCGATTACACCAAACTGAGCAAAAAAATCATGTAGGTCTTTTTCTTCGATGTCGTCTTTGAGGCCCCCAACAAATATTTTCTTTACTTTGGCAAGAGCCTCAGGTTTGCCTGCATCTTCACGAGCAACCGCTCTTTTCAGCTCCACGTTTTTTCCATCCACAACATGTGGCCTAGCGGCCATTGCTGCGTCCGCTTCTTCCTCGCTTGAATATGTAACAAAGCCGAAACAACGAGACCGCTGAAGTTGGTCGTTTTGAACAACAACGCAGTCGGTTAGCTTCCCGTACTGTTCAAAATGAGCACGAAGTCCTTCGTTGGTAGTTTGGACATTCAATCCACCAACAAAAAGTTTGCGAAGTTGGTCCATTGTTACGAACGTGTATAACGTCTTCCTCGATGCTTCAGAAGTCTGCCTTCCAGAGAAAAGAGTAGCGTCCTTTAAACTGTAGCCGTGATGACGTCAGAGACGTCCACACGTTCAGAAAACCACTCCTCCTTCGGAAAAGTGGAGAGTGATTCGAGTAATGCGTTTTCAACGTAAGGGTATTAAGAGACCACAGCGTATAAATGCTATATGGTCTCAGTTCGGGTTCTGTTATATTTATTAAATATAAATACATGTAAATTTAAATTATACATTTTAAATTACTTTCGAGCTTTTTTTAGATGTATTAGCACAGATTCAGTTCTTTTCTGTTGGTAACTACTGAATTACAAATTACAAATTACAAGACGTTTTATTACCTCTGCAGATTGGTGCCGAGTGTTGTAGTGGCAACATATGTTCGGCACTTGGTTACGCAGGCAAATTGCGACTTTAGTTCCTGAATCTGTTTCTTTGCTACAAAATCAGCTCACTGACAATTTTATATTAACTTTCCTATCTGATTAAACATCGCAGTTCACTAAAATTAATTTCGAAGACCATTTTTTAATTGGTAAGCAGTCTATCCATCCATCCATCCATTTCCCTCAGGGTGGCGGGGGTAAGCAGTCTAGTATGGTGAAAATGCTTTGCAATATCTTTGAGATAACACACACACAAAGTGTTATTGATGTGAAGAATGTGTTAATAAGCTAAATTCATAATGTCACATAATATTGATTTAATTTTAAAGTGTTTAAAATGTTAAAATGAACATTTATAGAAGATAAAAAATATGCTTATCCAGTAATAAAAAGTATGCTTTTAACAACCTCTACTGAATTGTTGAAGACACCTCTGTCCTGTCTTTGTGGCTGTGGTTTTCATATGATTAGATGGAGCTGTGGCTATCTGAAGGTCAAGACAAGATAATGGTCATAGAAAAATCTGGGCACCCGACAAAATAATGGTCAGAGAAAAATGTGGGCACCAGCAATGCTGCTAGGTCTAATCCACTTCCATTCTGGAGGCAGCTGCCTAAGTAGTCGCTGCTTTCAAAGGCATGTGTTTCTTTGGGCAGCATTTTAACCGAAAGGGAACCTTAGCAGCCATCACACTGGGGACATTTCTTTAGAACCATCATATGTCATAAGTTTCACATCTATACATGTCTTGTCTTTTCTGTAGAAGTTGGATCTCTGCATGCCAGGTGATGGGCGGAAGTGGCTGCTCTTGTGACAGCAGGAAACGGCCACTTCACTGCTACTTCAGCTCCACTTTTATTAGCAACCGCCAATGCGCAGCCACTGTGCTGCCACTTCACTGCCACTTTCATTTCTGCCCACCACTGCGCAGCCACTTCACCGTCACTTTTATTAGGGACCGCCACTGCGCAGCTACTTCAACGTCACCTCACTGTCACTTTTATTAGCAACCGCCACTGTGCAGCCACTTTGTCACCTCACTGTCACTTTTATTAGCCACTGTACCACAAACTCCACCATCACTTTTAAAAGTGACTGTCACTGCACAGCCACTTCGCCATCATTTTATTAGCTTCCATCATTTCACCGTCACTTTTATTAGCAGCCATCACTGCACAGCCACTTCACCACTACTTTATTAGCTTCCATCATTTCACCGTCACTTTTATTAGCAGCCATCACTGCACAGCCACTTCACCACTACTTTATTAGCTTCCACCACTTCACCATCACTTTTATTAGCAGCCATCACTGCACAGCCACTTCACCACTACTTTATTAGCTTCCACCACTTCACCGTCACTTTTATTAGCAGCCATCACTGCACAGCCACTTCACCATCACTTTATTAGCTTCCACCACTTCACCATCATTTTTATTAGCAGCCATCACTGCACAGCCACTTCACCATCACTTTATTAGCTTCCACCACTTCACCGTCACTTTCATTAGCAGCCATCACTTTATTAGCTTCCACCACTTCGCCATCACTTTCATTAGCAGCCATCACTGCACAGCCACTTCACCATCCCTTTATTAGCAATCGCCACTGTGCCTCCACTTCAATGTCCCTTTTATTAGCTACCGCCACTGCGCTGCCACTTCACCACTACTTTTCTTATTGACTGCCACTGCACGGCCACTTCACTGTCACTGCGCCATCGCTTCACCACCACTCCACTGTCACTTTTATCAGTGACAGCCACTGCTCCATCACTTTAATGTGTACCGTAAAGGCAAAAAGAAACCTTTCTTGTCCCACCAACAGAACAAAAGTCAGTGCTGTTCACAAGAATTCTCAATCAACTGGTTTCTAAATAAAAATTTTCCACTATGCAAGGTGTACTATAAAGGCACAGAAAACGTCCAGCGGATAGAATAAAAGTGCTGCTCACAATGAAGGTTTATTAAATGGACTGCATCACCTGGCAGAACACATTGTGCTTAGTGCTGTCTTGGGTGCAGTGTTGTACTGGCATATCTGACACAATCAGCAATGTGTCATATTCCTTTTACATTATTCATGTAAAACGTTTAGGTTCCTGTGTCAAATGGCATAACTTATTTTGGGCACTGAAGAACACAAAATATTCAGCTAGTCATGCTGGTTACCTAACTACACTGCTTAAATATCTAATGTTAGTGTACTGTATTAATACGAAAACTGACTTGGAACAGCAGCATTCCGTAAACTGGTGTGCAGAAATAGAAAGCTGGTTTCAGTGACTGATATGGAAGGATTCTGTGGTTAGTAACAAGAACAGGCTGACAAAACAGCCTTCATAACCCACAAAATGTAAAGGTCAACCATGACATCAACTCATGGCAGCAGTAACTTGTAGCTGGCAGTAATCAGTGGTATTTTTCACTCTTTACTGTGTTTATGCCAGTGCTACATTATTTCCTACAACCCCCAACAGATTCACCAATTAAAAAAAAAACACCTGACCCAACTCAAGAAGGTACTGATAATCAACTGATGAGCTGGTGGATCTGGTGTTTTAAATAAAGGAATAGCTGAAACTATGCAGAGTTGTAGGTTGTCAGGAGCAGGGTTAAGAAACATTGATCTAAACGGCTGCAAAACTCGCCTAGTTAGCCCTTTAGAGGACACTGCTAGGCTAGTTAGTGTTAGCGTCTGCAAATCTGAAAGGTAGCATAGCTTCATTTAACAGCTAAGTTCACCTAAAATACTTACATTTCCAAAATATGATTTCCATACAGGGTGACACAGGTCTATGGCACCATTTTCCAGTCTTTTTTCAAATCCAAATTTGTTGGTAATTAAATGGTGTATTTACAGCTGTGTGATGTACTTTAAATTTAAATGCAAAACATATATTTGCATTTCTGAGTATGATGGCTAAACAAAAATATTAAGAAAAAGCTATTTTTTATTTAATTTTTATTGTCATAATGTTATAACTCTGACATATTAAAAACAGCAAAAACATCTTGTCACGGTTGGCTCCTCCATGTGCTCCTTTTTTTGGTCTTCCATGTGCATTTGTTTTGGTTTTCAAGTCCTGCCCCTTGTTTGGTTACTCCTCCCCTGATTATCTCCACCTGTCCCTCGTTATGCCTGTGTATTTAAGCCCTGTGTTTGCCCCTTGTGTTTGCTGGTCTTTGTATTGATCTATGTTTGATTTGTTTGAATGTCTGTGTTGTTGGTTGTTTCTGGTTCATGTCATGTCTGCCTCATGATCTCTCCATGTTGGCTCATTGACCCTGGACCGTTATGACCCTGATTTTGGATTTGCCCTCAATAAAAGTTGCTTACCTCCGCACATGTGTCCGCTACCTCATTCCTCGTTACACATCTATTTGCAATTGCATTTCCTCATTGTCATTTTGGCAGGGCTGGAGTGTGATGAGGAAATGCAATTGCAAATGGAAGACAATTATTCAATTTTTAATATGTTAGAATTACACCATTAAGACAATGAAAATTAAATGTCAGAAAGACTGCTTTTTCATGTCAACTTTTTCCAGCTATTACATTCAGAAGTGTAAATGGAAGTACACATTTTGTATTTGAATTACCTCTTTAATAATGCACACTCATACGCAACTGTAAGTACTCACTGAATCACTGAAAAAGTACCCTTAGCATGTGTTACATAAAAAAAAATGACAAATTCTGCTCATAATGTTCGACATGCCAGCGCAATCCTCTTTGACAATACTACATTCAGTAAAAGCATGTTTCAGGCTGACTTTGAACTACTAGAGTAGCAACTGCCTTTTCAACCTGGGTTACTGTGTGAGTTAGTTAGAGGAAAGGTAAATAAGGTGCTGTGCATTTTAATAACCGCAAGATAAATAGTGGGAGGACTTCCTGCATCAGTAATGGTTCAGAGTATATACAGACAATTGAGTATCTAATTACCAATATACATTTGGATGAACTCCAATGTTCAGCAAGCCCAATCCTGGTACTAGAGATTGAATCTGTAGAAACTGGAAAAAAGAGTGGCAAGCCACAGTATGAAGGATTCCCCCTCAGTCACCACATGGCTCTCTATGGAAGCTATCCAGCAGATGGCCTCAGCCACAGGCCCTATGTGAAGAAAATTAGCATTACAGGTTCAATGAATTAACCAAAAACATCAACCTGTGGCTAAAATAGAGTTACTAACACACAATAAAATTTAAATACATACCTAGAACAATCAAGTGTAGGCTGTCGGGCAAAGTCAGAGACCTCGCAATATCAGCAGCAGTGGCAGAAACCGTTAGAAAACAGAACATGCACATTGTATACAAAATTCAAGGATTTAAGGAGATTTTATTGTCATTCGCATCACATGGTACATGAGGTGGAACGAAATTAAGATCTCATGGTCCAGTTTACACCCAAGAGCTGTTATTAAAGTAGATAAATATAAGCAAAATAGATACAAAAAAATCCCACAAAATAGAATAGAGCAGAATAGATAAAGACTAGACAAAATAGATAAGGTAAATACACAAGAGAGGGAGAGTAGGAGAGTAGGCAGTTAGCAGCAATATGAAGTCCAGAGTGCAAGTTTGCTATAGCAGCATGATATTGAATTAGAGCAGTAGATAAAGTGTCTAGATAAAGTGTCTCAATGCGGTTTAAAGTGACAGTGTTTGTAACAGTAATTGTTCTTGTAAGTGTCAGTGCAGTGTGTTTAGTTGGAATTTAAGAGCCTTACAGCTTCTGGTATGAAGCTGTTTCTGAGTCTGGTTGTTTTGCACTTGATGCTCCGCAGCCTCCTGCCTGAGGGGAGCGGGACAAAAAGTGCGTGTGCTGGGTGGGTGGGATCCTTCCTGATGCAGGTAGCCCTTTTCCTGCATCTGGAGGTGTAAATGTCTGTGGTGCTGGGGAGGCTGACTCCAACAATCCTCTGTGCAGCCTTCACCACCCTCTGCAGAGCTTTCCTATCTGCAGCAGAGCAGCTTCCATGCCACACGTTGATGCTGGAGCACACAACGCTCTCCACCACACATCTGTAGAAGGAAGTGAGGACTGCCCTCCCGAGTCCAGCTCGTCTCAGCCTCCTGAGGAAGTAGAGCCGCTGATGTGCCTTCCTGACCAGAGTGGAAGTGTTGTTGCTCCAGGTGAGGTTGCTGCTCAGGTGCACACCCAAGTACCTGTAGCTGTCGACCACTTCCACCTCAGAACCTCCAATGTGCAGAGGGAGTCTTCTGAAGTCCACAATCATCTCCTTTGTCTTCTTTACGTTGATGCAGAGGTTGTTCTCTCTGCACCAACCCTCCAGGTGTTCCACCTCCTGCCTGTAGTTGGACTCATCCCTGTTTGTGATGCATCCAACCACTGCTGTGTCGTCCGCAAACTTCACAATATGACAGCCTGGATGGATAGGTGAGCAGTCATATGTAAGCAGTGTAAACAGGAGGGGGCTCAACACACAGCCCTGAGGGGAGCCAGTGCTGAGGATTATGGTGGGGGAGGAGATGTGAATCCTCACAGACTGCGGCCTGTTGGTCAGGAAGTCTAGGACCCAGTTGCACATGGAAGAGCTCAGTCCAAGTGAGGAGAGTTTTGTTATCAGGGTCTGAGGAATCATGGTGTTGAAAGTAGATGTGAAGTCCACAAAGAGCATACGGACATAGGAATCCTTCTGCTCCAGGTGGGTGAGGGCAGTGTGGACCACAGAGGAGATGGCATCCTCTGTGGATCGATTCCTCCTGTACGCATACTGGTGTGGATCCACAGTGACGTTGATGGTGGCTTTGATGTGGGTCTGAACCAGTCTTTCAAAGCACTTTGTTACTATCGGCGTGAGGGCTACTGGCCGGTAGTCATTCAGACCCGTCACTGCAGAGCTCTTGGGGACCGGGATGATGGTGGCAGTCTTCATGCAAGTGGGGACTACTGCCTGGATGAGGGAGGCGTTAAAGATGTCCGCCAGGACGTCCGAGAGCTGGTCGGCGCAGTCTCTTAGCACCCGTCCGGGGATGTTGTCCGGGCCAGCAGCTTTCCGGGGGTTGATCCTCCTCAGCGTCCTCCTTACTTCTGCTGGTGTCACGCTGAGGGGCTCCTCTCCTGGTGAGTGTGTGAGTCTGGTGCTGGGGGGGGTGTCAGGATTCTCAAAGCGGGCGTAGAACTTGTTGAGAGCCTCAGGCAGGGATGGGTCTTTGGAGCTTTGTGCAACGTTGGATTTGTAGTCCGTGATGCACTTGATGCCCCTCCACATACTCTGTGGATCCTGGGAGGAAAAGTGTCCCTGGATTTTCAGAGCATATGCAGCTTTTGCCCTCTTGACTCCAACAGTCAGCTCTCTTCTAGCCCTCCTGAGTTCACCTGAGTCCCCAGACCTGAAGGCAGCATCCCTGGCTTTCAGCAGAGAACGCACCTCTGCGTTCAGCCAGGGCTTCTGGTTCGGGTAGCAAGTCACAGTCTTGGTGGTAGTGACATCCTCCATGCACTTGCTGATGTACCCGAGAACAGCAGATGTGTACTCCTCCAGGTCCAGCTCCCCCTCACACTCAGCAGCCTCCCTGAAGACCTGCCAGTCTGTGCAGCCGAAGCAGTCCTGCAGCACAGCGTCGCCGTCACTGGGCCACACAGTGATGGTCTTCTGTGTGGGTTTGGAACGACGCAGTGGGGGGTGGTATGCAGGGACCAGCATGATGGAGATGTGGTCGGAGAGCCCGAGGTGGGGGCGGGGGAAGGCTCTGTACGCGTCCCTCACGTTGGTGTATACACGGTCCAGCGTGTTATTACCTCGCGTTGGGATGTTGACGTGTTGGTAAAACCTCGGCAGGGTGTTCTTCAGTTCTACGTGGTTAAAATCCCCCGCTACCACGTAGAACACCTCCGGATGCTTGTTCTGAAGCGAGCTGATGTTGTCATAAAGCTCCTTCAGCGCGTTGTTAGCATTAGCATCCGGTGCTATGTAAACAGCGATCACAAACACCGCCGAAAACTCATGAGGCAGATAGTGAGGACGACACTTCACAGTCAGCTGTTCTGTCGCCTCGGAGCAGTGGCTGTTTACCAACACGCAGTTTGTGCACCAACCTTTGTTTATGTAGACGCACAAGCCGCCCCCCCGGGCTTTCCTGGATAGCCGGTTGCGGTCCGCTCGGAAGAGCTACCGGCCAGCGAGCTGGAAGGCTGAGTCCGGCATGGTGTGGTTCAGACAGGAGACAGGAAAAGCGACGGAATTGGGGGTCGGTTAGCATTAGCCTTTAGCCTAGCTAGCACGCCAGCGCGTTTCCCCCTCTTCTGCCGTCTGCTGCACCGCCTCCTCCTGCTCTTTGTCTGCGGCGCTCTGCTCCCCCACACCGGCACTCGTAGGAGCTTCAGCCTGCCCAGCGTAGCTCTGATATTATTGTCCATTATTGCTGTTTTTCTGGCCAAACTGTCCTTAATCCTCAAAAGTTCGGTTCTGCTATAACTCACACGCGTGGGGCGTGTGAAGTTGGGTTCAGAACCGACGTAAAAACAGCTCAAAACAGGGTGTACGCTCGGAGCGTGAGAAGCCGCTGCACTACTGCGCGCCGCCATCTTTGGTGAATAAAATAAATAATAATAAAAAAGGGTTCTTCTTTTAATTACTATTGAAGACTGATATGCTAAACATATCTGAGTATGAATGTAAAAAGTACAAAAAGACTTAATAGTCTATACAAATTATTATGAAACTATTAACATATTTCACATGATTATGAGAATAAGAAACATTTGTAGCCATGTGAATTTAAGGGGTTAATATTTCATGTCATGTTTATGAAATAAGAAATGAAAATTGTAACCACAGAAAATAAATAGACTTACATTTACATGGAGAATGAGAGTCTCAGTCTGTTCCTTGTAGTGAGCCAGCACAACCTGCAGAACATAAGGTGCTGCCACACTGATTTTACTTCTAGACAGGACAGCTTTGACTTCACCATTGGTAGGATTTTGTCGGAAATGTTCCACAATCGCTTTTCCATATTCTTAAAGTGATGCTTCAAGCTTTCAGAGAATGTTGATATCTGTTAAAGTCCACTTTGCTTTCCCCAGCCCATCAGTGCATCTGCGTGTGGCATGGGGTATGGGTCAAAGGCTGACATTGCATGACACTGACACTTTGAAAAGTCTATTTGACATACCAGCAGTGGAGACGTGTCATCTGGAGTGACAATTCATGCTTCTCCATATGGCAATCCGATGGACGAGTCTGGGTTTGGCGGTTGCCAGGAGAGCAATAACGACTGAATTGTGCCAAGTGTAAAGTTTGGTGGAGGGGGGATTATGGTGTGAGGTTGTTTTTCAAGAGTTGGGCTCAGCTCCTTAGTTCCAGTGAAAGGAACTCTTAATGGTTCAGCAGACCAAGAGATTTTGGACAATTTCATGCTCCCAACTTTGTGGGAACAGTTTGGGGGTGGCCTCTCCCTGTTACAAAATGACTGCGCACCAGTGCACAAAGCAAGGTCCATGAAGCCATGGATGAGTGAGTTTTGTGTGGAAGAACTTGGCTGGCCTTCACAGAGTACTGACCGCAACCTGACAGAACACCTTTAGGATAAATTAGAGTGGAGACTGCGAGCCAGGCCTTCGTGTCCAACAGTGTCTGACCTCACAAATGCGCTTCTGGAAGAATGGTCAAAAATTCCCATAAACACACTCCTAACCCTTGTAGAAAACCTTCCCAGAAGAGTTTCAGCTGTTATAGCTGCAAAGGGTGGTAATGTGATGTCACTCAATTTCATATGCGTGTGGCAATATACACTGCTCAAGAAAATAAAGGGAACACTCAAATAACACATCCTAGATCTGAACGAATGAAATATTTTCATTGCATACTTTGTTCTTTACAAAGTTGAATGTGCTGACAAGAAAATCACACAAAAATCATCAATGGAAATCAAATTTATTAACCCATGGAGGCCTGGATTTGGAGTCACACACAAAATTAAAGTGGAAAAACACACTACAGGCTGATCCAACTTTGATGTAATGTCCTTAAAACAAGTCAAAATGAGGCTCAGTATTGTGTGTGGCCTCCACGTGCCTGTATGACCTCCCTACAACGCCTGGGCATGCTCCTGATGAGGTGGCGGATGGTCTCCTGAGGGATCTCCTCCCAGACCTGGACTAAAGCATCCGCCAACTCCTGGAGTGTCTGTGGTGCAACATGGCGTTGGAGCAACACATGATGTCCCAGATGTGCTCAATAGGATTCAGGTCTGGGGAACGGGCGGGCCAGTCCATAGCTTCAATGCCTTCATCTTGCAGGAACTACTGACACAATCCAGCCACATGAGGTCTAGCATTGTCCTGCATTAGGAGGAACCCAGGGCCAACCGCACCAGCATATGGTCTCACAAGTGGTCTGAGGATCTCATCTCAGTACCTAATGGCAGTCAGGCTACCTCTGGCGAGCAAATGAAGGGCTGTGAGGCTCTCCAAAGAAATGCCAACCCACACCATTACTGACTCACTGCCAAACCGGTCATGCTAAAGGATGTTTTTTTTAAAGCATTTTTGTAAAGCTGCTTTGTGACAACATCAGTTGTAAAAAGCGCTATATAAATAAATTTGATTTGATGATTTGATTTGATGTTGCAGGCAGCAGATCACTCTCCACGGCGTCTCCAGACTCAGTCACATCTGTCACATGTGCTCAGTGTGAACCCGCTTTCATCTGTGAAGAGCACAGGGCGCCAGTGGCGAATTTGTCAATCCTGGTGTTCTCTGGCAAATGCCAAACGTCTTGCACGGTGTTGGGCTGTGAGCACAACCCCCATCTGTGGACGTCGGGCCCTCATACCATCCTCATGGAGTCGGTTTCTAACCATTTGTGCAGACACATGCACATTTGTGGCCTGCTGGAGGTCATTTTGCAGGGCTGTGGCAGTGCTTCTTCTGTTCCTCCTCCGTGCACAAAGGCGGAGGTAGCGGTCCTGCTGCTGGGATGTTGCCCTCCTACAGCCTCCTCCACGTCTCCTGGTGTACTGGCCTGTCTCCTGGTAGCGCCTCCAGCCTCTGGACACTACACTGACAGACACAGCAAACCTTCTTGCCACAGCTCGCATTGATGTGCCATCCTGGATGAGCTGAACTACCTGAGACACTTGTGTGGGTTGTAGAGTCCATCTCATGCTACCACGAGTGTGAAAGCACCACCAACATTCAAAAGTGACCAAAACATCAGCCAGAAAGCATAGGTACTGAGAAGTGGTCTGTGGTCCCCACTTGCAGAACCACTCCTTTATTGAGTGTGTCTTGCTAATCGCCAATGATTTCCACCTGTTTTATATTCCATTTGCACAACAGCATGTGAAATTGATTGTCAGTCAGTGTTACTTCCTAAGTGGACAGTTTAATTTCACAGAAGTTTGATTTACTTGGAGTTATATTGTGTTGTTTAAGTGTTCCCTTTATTTTTTTGAGCAGTGTAGTGTGTATATAAGGCATGCCCTTTAGGAAATTATGATGTAATAATTATATATACACACAGAGGCTAGGAAGTGCCACCACATCTTTTCGAACTGCTGTGCACACAGCTGAACACGCTCGAGAGAAATCAGAAACCACCAGATCTGTTACGTCAACGCTGACTAGCATCGCATTGGGTGATAGGAGGAGGGGGTGCATTCTGCACAGCCAGGGAGAGCCAGTTGTGCCTCTGTGGGCCACGGATGGCTGTAGCATCACCAGGGATTGAACTCGTGATCTCATAATGATAAGATCAATGCTTAGATGGTAGCGCCACTCAGGAGCCCCAACTCACGGCTCTGTCAATGCGATTTCGGAGATCATCCAGGGTTGCAATTCTGAGCTATTGGAGGTTCACTGCCACGAAAACCATGTTACACATTTATGTCGGATTCGTTCATATTGAAGTGGAGAACGCAAAACGCTTTCTGCTCAAGGGTCGCCACCTCCTCACAGACTGACGGGAGCCATCTTCCGGTGACAGTCAGAAAGTCTGTGACCAAAATGCAATTATATGCAAATAATTTTAACCCTAAATTTAATTGAAAATGCTTCAAAGAAAACTTATAAAAATGTTGAAACTGAGAAAGCATTTATAAACAGGTTCCAGGAATGCTGTCACCTTCTCTGGGCCTTATTTAAAATTGACTGAGGGGAAGTGGAAAAGTGTTATGTGATCCGACAAATTGTACTGGGCACTGGGCTGAGGACCACTCACCATATATTGTATATCATTTAAACCATATATTTAATTATTTTCTTATATATATATATATATATATATATATATATATATATATATATATATATATATATATATATACAGTATCTCAAAAAAGTAAGAACACCTTTCTGCAAATATTTTATTATGTCTTTTCATGGGACAACACTACAGAAATGAAACTTAATCAGTGTACACCTTGTATAGCAGTATAGATTTACTGTCCTCTGAAAATAACTCCACATACAGCCATTAATGTCTAAATAGCTGGCAACACAAGTGACTACACCTCACAGTGAACATGTCCAAATTGTGACATTCTGGCTAGACTTTTCAGAAAGCCTGCAAACAGTTTGCTGAAGACAAGCAGTCCAAGAACATGGATTACTGGAACCTCGTCCTGTGGTCTGACGAGACCAAGATGGAGGAGGAGTGCAAAGAGTCTAACATCCACCAGCTCCATGATGTCATCATGGAGGAGTGGAAGAGGATTTCAGTAGCAACTTGTGCAGCTCTGGTGAATTCCATGCATATGAGGGTTAAGACAGTTCTAGATAATAATGGTGGTCACACTTGTGTCACTTGTGTTGCCAGCTATTTAGAAATTAATGGCTGTGTGTTGAGTTATTTTCAGAGGACAGTAAATCTATACTGCTATACAATGTGTACACTGATTAAGTTATATCTAAGTTTCATTTCTGTAGTGTTGTCCCATGAAAAGACATAATAAAATATTTGTCAGCGATTCGTTGTATGGCCACCAGAGGTCTCACTTCCCGGAGTAGTAGCCTTGTTCCTACCAAACCACCTGTGCCTAATTTCTGTAATCAGCCACACCTTAAATACTCCTCTTGTTAAGCCAAACAGTGTAGAGTATTGCCAGTACCCTTGTGTCTGCATACTGAGCGTTTTTGGAATAACTATCTGTATTGTGTATCTGACTCTCTGTCTGGACTTCTTGGACTTTTTTCCTTTGCTTTTTGCCCCTGTGTTTTGGATGTTTAGTTTTCGGATGGACTTACTGTTTTTGACCTGTTTTTTATGCCTTTTGACCACGAGTTTTGGATTGCCCCTTTAACTATTAAACCTGCACATGGTTCCTTCTTTGGTTTCCAAGTCTGATGTGTCACAATATTTGCAGAAATGTGAGGTGTTCTTACTTTTTTGAGATACTGTGCATATATAATAAAATAAAATAAAATAATTAAATATAGGATTTTATATATATATATATTTTTTTTTTTTGGAAAAAACGTAGAGTGGGCTGAGGACCACTCACCATATATATATATATATATATATATATATATATATATATGGTGAGTGGTCCTCAGCCCACTCTACGTTTTTTCCAAAAAAAAATAAATGTTCATTTTTCGGATCAGAACACTTATATTACATATATATATATATATATATATATATATATATATATATATATATATATGGTTTCTCAGTTTTAACTATGTTTTCAATTAAAGTTAGGGTTAAAATGATTTGCATATCATTGCATTTTAGTCACAGACTTTCTGACTGTCACCGGAAGATCCCTGCTTCCATCAGTCTGCAGAGGAGGTGGCAACCCCTGAGCAGAAAGCATTTTGCGTTCTCCACTTCAGTATGACCGAATCCGTCATAACTGTGCAACATGATTTTCGGTGGCAGTGAACCTCCAACAGCACAGAGTTGCAGCCCTGGATGATCTCGGAAATCACATTGACAGAGCCGTCTAAGCATTGACCCTATCATCATGAGAGCAGGAGTTCGATCTGATACGGCCATCTGTGGCTGGGAGTCCCACAGATGCACAATTGGCCTTGCTCTTACTGGGTGTGCAGAATATGCCCCCCGTCCTCCTATCACCCAGTGCGATGCTCGTCAGCACAGGCATCTGTTAGCTGAAGTAACAGATCTGGCGGTTGCTGCTCAGTCAACAAAGATATGGTGTCTCGTAATTTTATCAGCTCCAGCACCCCCCACGACACAGAAGGAGAAGCGGCTTAGAAGATGTGCGTGTGTCTGTGTGTATATAATCTTATCAGCAACAGTCTCAGGCCCAAGGCCTTGAAGGTTCCCAAAAGGTCACCTTTCGTCCAGTTATACAATGAGTCCTGATCACAACCCAATGGTACACCTTTTGGATGAATTAGAGCGGAGACTGCGAGCCAGGCCTTCTCGTCCAACATCAGTGTCTGACCTCACAAATGTGCTTCTGGAAGAATGGTCAAAAATTCCCATAAACACACTCCTACTTCCCAGAAGAGTTGGTGGGCCGACATCATATTAAACCCTATGGATTAAGAATGGGATGTCACTCAAGTTCATATGCGTGTTAAGGCAGACGAACGGATACTTTTGGCAATATGGTGTATGCGTAGATTGTCTCATTTACATATAATATAAAAAAAAGCTCTAACTGCCTCGATGAAGTCTGTGTTAGATGGGAAGACACCTGCAATACCAGTTTTCAGTTGATTATCAAGTGGCATTGTTTTCCCTTGCTCTCAACAAAGAGCATTTTTCAAACAGAAATTATGGCCTCATCTGACTCTTCTTCTGCACCATGTCAAAGTATGTAAATATTGAAGTTCCACATCAGCCACTCTCAGATCACTCTGTCCAAGGGATCACTGTGTATACATAATGGTCACTTTTTCAGAATTCCCTTCCTTTAAGCTCCACCTGGAGTTTGTTAAGGTCCATTTATTGACCAACAGTGACTTTCATTCAGTTAATATTCATGAAATATTTCCTGTTTGACTTGCCATAATTACCGATCTTTAATTATTTGTTTATTATTATTTAATTACATTATGTGTTATGTGCCTTATTGTTGATTCTTATGCCAATTAAAAAAGAAAAAATGTACTGCAGCCAGTCATCAGAGGACGTCAGAGACGTTTTGGCTTCACTTTTCACCCTCTGAAGTCCAGGCCACTGAGTGCACAATAGCACTGTAGGTGGCAGTGTGCACATCTAGTCTGCGATTCAACATAACCCACGGAAGACGAAGACGAAGAAGAAGAAGAAGAAGAAGCAGAAGAAGAAGAAGCAGAAGAAGAAGAATTCAAACTGATTCGGCTCCAAGCGCACAGCTCGTATTCTGTGGATAAAGGTAGAAAATAGACTATTTATTTTACCTCACAAATGCATGTTATAGTTTGACGCCAGCTGATAAGATATCATTTTTGAAAGTGTGTTTGTTATTGTTTTCTCACGTTCGGTAACGGTAAAAGTTATAAAAAAGTGATAGATGTGTAATAAAAATGAGCTGGTAACGTCTGCTAGCTAGCTAGCTAACGTTAACTAGGATACCTAACTTAACCTAGCTTTGTTAGTTAACTTTGTTGAGATCATTGAAAACGTTTTCAGTGTTTTTTTTAGTGTATGATTTAGCCTGTTGTCGCAGATTATTATAACTGTATTAACAGTGCTGTATTAAGTGGTCTATGCTGTGAAAATGAATCTTAACTGTAATCTGTCAGTTTGGGCGTTTCTTTCACTTCAGATGAAAATGTGTCTCACTTAATCTTTGCCAAGATTTGAATTTGATGATGTATTCAGAACAGTCAACAACAGCCACTTTACATGCAGCCTGGTAATCCGTTAATAATCGTACTAATGACTCAATCGGAATACAATACAACCATGTACACACCTCACAATCGGAATAGAGTAGTCCGATTAAGGTCTCAAATCGAATGAACAAGGTCGAAATTCCTGTAACGTTAAATAATCCGTTAAATAGAAGAATAACCATGTGAATGCCTTTATCTGATTACGTCAGAGTCTGTTTATGAGGAGTCTGGACACTTCCTATTTCCCCCATTATATCAAAAACAGGACTGCAAAACACCAGAAGGCGTCCGCGATCGAGTCCTCAATGAATGGGAGTGAACGGAGCTCAACGGCTGAAAACAAAACATTAAAGGAGTTATCACTTGCCCAGAATTTTCTCTTAATTTTAGAAAGCTGAAGGGTGTGTTTTTTTTAGATTACGGTAAACTGTCTACAAGTTCTCCGATTACATTCCCAATAGGAAAGTGTATATTCTGCGCATGTGCGTTTACGTCATAGTTAATGTTTTTAACATGGGCGGGAGAAGAAATAGGTATGCAGAAGAAACAAAGTTCACGCTTTGAGCTTTAAAAGATTGCGGTGGGACTGGCGTCCATCTTACATACAGTCTCCCTCTTGCGCTGTCTTTAAGAAATGCACGTGAAATATGTTTTCATGTGTGTGCTATAATATTAAATGAATTAAAAACACACCCCGCTGCTTGTATGATATCGTCTACACTAAGTGGTATTGGTGTAAATTTGAATTAGCTCACTTGTAGATTGTTGAGTATAGTGAGCATATAAACATCTCAGAGCATAAATGTTTCATGGAAAAATTACTTCACAGATATCACAGACATGCCAGCAGGAGGGCATGCTGGGTTGTTGAATGAACATCTACTCCCCGCTGAGGAGTCGCGCTCTCAGATAGAGAGAAAATGAAAATTGTTTCTCTGAAAACGGCTGTAGCAGCAACTTTAAAACACATACTGCATGTTAACGATAGCAGCGGTGAAATCCTGACACAGAGGTTCTTTTGCTGTGTATGACAAAGTTTATTCCTTTTTAATTGCACTTTTTATAATAAAAAAAATTCCTCTGCTCATTGTCAGCTGACAAACCACTGAAACTGAGAGAGATTGTTTTTGCTTCAAACTCGAACACTTGAGTAAGCTGTACACACTCTACTCAGCATCATTATTGCTTTAGTGGAACGTCTACCTCCAATAGAAAACATGCAGAAATGTGAAAAGGGCCTATTGCCAACAATATTTGGAGACCTAGGTTAATTATTTTGGGTAATCGGAAGGATGCTGTCCTTCCTAAATGTGTGTAGGTAATACCTATACCCTGTTTTGATAGAAATGCTATAATTTATATTTATTTTAAAACTTTTTTCTTCAGTTTTTTCACCTAAAACTCATAATGAGTTTTCACTTTTGAACATGTTCTTGTGTTTTCCATAATCCCCCAAAACATCATTACTGTTCTTGTTTGTTCTTGACTGTAGTATTTGCTATCCATATGGCAACATTTCAAGATATGCATTTCTCTCAAACATCTCATTCAAAAGATGTCAGCTACAGATGGTGAGATTCAGACATTAAGGCAGAAGGTGGAAGAGACAGAAGTAGCTCTTCAAAAAGCAGCTCAGTATGGACTACAGCTCTTGGACGACAAAATGGATCTGCAAAATAAGTTGGAAGAGCAGCGAATTGAAATGACTGCAGTAATAGAGGTAAGCTTTAAATCAGACATTTGAGATTCACAGCACTCACACATTTGTATGGATGCACTGATCAATGAACTGTGAAGATTTTTTTTAATGAAATTTTTGTTCTAGTAGTCTTTGTTTACATTTTAATAATTTTCCAGTAATTCTCCATGGGTAATCAAATCAAATGAGGTTTTGTAACAGATTAGTTTTGTACTTGCCTTTTGTATGTGTTCTTAAAATACTTATTTAGAGGTTTTAGACCTGAATAACTTTTTGACTTAAAAATAAACCACAGCATGTACTACACATCTCCAGAAAAAAATATGTTGCTCAAAAATTACAGTTGTAATTCACAAAAGTACAAACAAATACACTTAGCTGTTACTAATTTTCCTGGTTTCATTTCTGTGTACTATAAGGCTGGAGCAATGAATGAATAAATTCCATAATGTTGATTAAAAAATAGCAACTAGTCTTGTAATCGATTAGATGGCTTGACAGTGCATCTGCTTTTTATCTAACGTTACATCACTTCGTTACTTTTTTATGATTTCTTGCATGCTAAATTTGGAAATAACATAGTGAAACCTGACACTGAAGGAGCATAAACTGTGAAGTGTCAATTATTTATCTCCATGTTACTGAGCTGTGCTAAAGTTTGAGTACACCAATGAGTAAATCAATGCGCTGATCAGTTATTTATCGCAGTGTTACTTAGCACTGCTACCGGCTGAGTAGACTAATAAATCATAGTGATGATCATTTATTAATCTTAGTGTTACTGAGCTCTTTTGAGGGATGATCAAACTAATAATTTCAGTCATGCTTGCAGGTGGTAAGTTTAGCATCAATGTTGTACTGGACTCCTGCTCAGGGGAAGAGAAGAATTTCTGATCTTCATTTAAATAAGTGAATTTTCCACATTAAGATTATGGGGAAAAAGTGATGGCAAGAACAGTGTAAAAAAATTGGCTAAACGTATTCTAAAGATGTTGTATTCTGAATAAATTGTAATTGAATGCATTGCTCTTATGATAAGTGTATTCAGGTTTCAGCCACTATTTTTTTTTCTTGGTCAAGTATTTTGTTCAACACTGTCACTGTGCACTACTGGTCTTGTGTGTTTGATTACATATATATTTTACTCTAACATAACGTATATATTCATGTTCATAACATGAATTAAAAAATAAGACTCTCATTAGAAAAGCAGAAATATTAAAGGTTTTTTAGACTGAACACAGCACTGTGTAACTGGTTCAAACTGATTTAGCTCATAAAAACTCTGAGTACGACACAAAACAACAAAATTGGGTTTGTAGACATTGTTGTACAGTGTTAAATGAAGTGTTTCATTTTGCAAATGAATTGAGGTGTTGTGTTGCTTGTGGCTATATGAACTATGTATAGTGTTTGGACAAAATGAACCTTATAAAGTTGTGCTTAAGCAATATTGAAAAACTGTAAAAAATGATCAGATTGCTGAGACTGCAGTGCAGAGTTAAGAGTTGCACATGATTTGAAAAGTCCAAAATCTAGAAATATGACAATATATTGCAATGCATTGCTATATCAATTAAGCGATTGTAAGCAGTAGACTCAAAATGAAGTCAAAGTCTGAAATTGTACTGAAATTTTAATTGGCCAATTTATATAGACTTATATAGGGATCTGTCAGTACTGATACTGGATACAATGCCAATTCAGTTGCCTTTGACCTCATAAAAAGCCACTGATACCCATATTTGTTACTACGTGCTATGATGTGATGTAAGTAGAATAGAATAGAATGCCTTTATTGTCACTATACACAGTACAATGAGATTAAAAGCAACTCCATCTCAGTGCAAACACACTATGTAAACAAATGACACAGAATAGAATGGGGAGGGGTTGTGCACAGTTTTATGCGTTTTGTATATATGTGTATATATGTATATGAAATAAATATAGAAACAAAATGTATTTACAAGATATAAATATGGAGATATTTACAGCTGTATTGTATGTCACTAAATATTGCACATTGCTAAATATTGCACATATTCCAGTATAATTGCACATGTACAGTATGATTGCACATTTCCATATGCAGAGTATTGCACAGTAGCTGGTAATGGAGTCTGGGAATAGACTGGTATGTAGGTGGGTAATGGAAGTCTGGGGATAGACTATCAGTGCATCTGTGAGTTGAGAAGTGTTATTGCTTTTGGGAAAAAAACTGTACTTAAGTCTGTTTGTCCTTGATCTGATGCATCTGTACCGCCTTCCTGAGGGCAACAGGTCAAACAGTACAGATCTGGGGTGCGAGCTGTCCATTGTGATGCGTTTCGCTCTGCTGACGCAGCGGGAGGTGTAGATGTCCATCAGGGATGGGAGAGGGCAACCAATAATCTTCTGTGCTGTCTTTACTACCCTCTGAAGCCTCTCCCTGTCTGCCATGGTGCAGCAGCCGTACCACACTGTGATACAGTACGTCAGCAGGCTCTCGATGGAAGAGCGGTAGAAGGTCAGCAGCAGGTTGGAATCCAGGTTGTGCTTCCTGAGGACTCTCAGGAAGTGTAGTCGCTGCTGAGCCTTCTTGATGACAGCTGTGATGTTGTCTGTCCAGGTGATGTCGGTTGAGATTTGGACTCCTGAAGTCAACGATGATCTCTTTTGTTTTCTTGGTGTTCAGAGCCAGGTTATTCTCTGAACACCAAGCTGCCAACTTCAGGACCTCCTTCCTGTAGGCTGTTTCGTCTCCTTCTGAGATGAGTCCGACCACTGTGGTATCGTCAGCAAACTTGACAATGAGGGGGGGGGGGGTCCGAGGGTGCCCAGTTTGGTGATAAGAATGTCCGGGATAATTGTGTTGAAAGCAGAGCTGTAGTCCACAAAGAGCATCCGGACGTAGCTGTGCTGCTGCTCCAGGTGGCTCAGTGCAAAGTGGAGAGCTGCTGCTATGGCGTCCTCTGTTGACCTGTTTGCACGTTATGCGAACTGGTGGGGGTCGAAGTCTGGGGGCAGAGAGTCTTTGATGTGCTGAAGTACCAGTCTCTCGAAGTACTTCATGATTACCGGTGTGAGGGCCACAGGGCGATAATCATTAAGGTTGGTGATGGTAGACTTTTTCGGCACTGGTATGACTGTGGCTGACTTCAGGCAGGGCAGGATGATGGCTTGGGCCTGGGAGAGATTGAAGATCTTGGTGAAGGTGGGGGCGAGCTGGTGGGCACACGTTTTGAGCACCTTGCCGGGTACTCCATCAGGACCCGATCAACTTGATATAGTCCAGCACCGTTCCTGTGAAAGTTTCCAGCTCCTGGTGTTCAAACAAGTCCCAGTCTGTCTGTTCAAAGCAGTCCTGTAGTTTTGAGAGTGCATTGTCAGGCCAGGTCAAAATCTGAAAAAAAAATTAGTACAACATTTTCCAGTTATTAATTATCAAAACATTAGGGAGTTTACTGGAACTTTTTAAAGGGCCTGCTAATGCATTGATATTGATTCTATTTACATAAAATAGAAAGGAAAGCTAGCATTACACAGCACCACAGAGAGAACTAACACAGGCAGTTTCTTAACAAGCCTCTTTCTCCCTCCTTTTTTTTTTGCTCCCAGAAAAAAGTGACTACTGGGACACACACACACACACACTTACTTCTTGAACATGATTCCCGGTTTCCTAACATATTTTTGAAGGTAGTTTTAAATGATAAATTAGGACTGTCTGTTCTTTTCCCAAAACAGCAATTATCGACTTTGACACACAGCCATCTGGTTACTTGTCCATCATTAACAATATCCGATTATGTCAGCCTGATGTCCATGACTACATGTAAGCCTAGATGTGCGCAGCAACACTAATGAACAGACGATTCCAGTTGGCAGTGAACAACACTTTGCTCACACACAGAAGTGTGCTGACGCCATTGAATTTGGACACAAAGCTGTTGGTCACTTTAAGCGTCCTGTCTTGGCAAATTCCTGTCACTGATTTTTAACCTATTTTAAATACACAGAAAACAAACACTTCCCCACTCAACTAGCATAATGCAAAAGTCAACATTGCAGCACAAAAGTTGATATATGGCAACTTTACTCTGACTGCATAAAATTATGAGGTGCAGTGTTTTGAAAAAAGTATCTGCACCTTTCTTAATTTCTTCTGTTTTTTTGTGTAATTTTGTCATACTCGATCAAATTACTTTTAATATTAGACAGAGATTACCCTAAGTAAACACTAAATGCTGTTTTATTATGAAGATTTCATTTAATAAAGAAGCTACTTGGCCCAATGTGAAAAAGATCAAAATCAACAAAATCAGCCAATAATCCAAATTCATGTGACTGTTGAATTAAATTTTGCTAGACACCCTAGGCATGATTACTGCCAGACCTGTTGAATCTAAACATCATTAAAATAAAACCTATTTGGCAGAGTGAAGGCCTCAAAAAGCAGTGCATGATGCCATGTTTTAAAGAGATTTAAATGTGAAATAAAGATATTGAAATCTACCAGCCTGGAGTGGGTTACAAAGCCATTGCTGAGTCTCTTGGGCTTTGGGAGTGGCCAGCCTACCAATGTCATTCAGTCATATCAATGTATATGATTACACAACGCCAAAAGATACAGGACAGTGATCTGAGGCATGCAAGCAAGTGTACCATGGGCTGACAAAAAAGAAACAAAAGCTTTTGGAGTGGCCAAGTCGTAACTTGAATCCCTGTTAGATGCTGTGGCAAGACCTTAAATAGGCAGTTCATGCTCGAAAATCCTCCACTGAAGATGAATTAAAACAATTCTGTAAGGAAGAGTGGGCCAAAACAAAATGTGTGTATACTTGTGTATGTATGGAAATTCCATTTCATCTCTTGCCCCTACCACTTAGCCCTTAGCCCTCTGTTTTGTGCGTTTACATCTAAAGTTAGGGTGTGTCAATTTTTGTTGAGATTTTAATGTTTTGATATTAATTTATTTTTTGCCTGAATTTGTCTCCCATAGATTTAAAGTAGCAGTGAATTTAAGGTGGTAATAAATCTAAGGTAGCAGTGAATTTAAGTTGGCAATGGATTTAATGTATTAGTATATTTAATGTATAGGTTTACGGTGGCACTGGATCTAATGTATCAGTTTATTTAAGATGTCAATGGATTTAAACTATTATGAAAGGTTTCTCATGGTGTTTCTCCTGCCTTGTTCGGTTTGGACTGATCAAACTCTTTTCTTTTAGTTCGCTCTGTTTTGACGTGTGTGAACACTCCACCTCTATTCGGCTCTGCATCAAACAGCTATAACTGTCCAGCAAAACCCCTTGGGTCTCGATCTGCTTCACAACACCCCTGCTCAGTTCATGGCTGGTGGGGCGCATTTTATGATTAAATGAAGGAATTCATTAACAGAGCTGACTTTTGTCTTCTTCTATCAGCATGTCACCGCTGTACTGTTATTGTGGAAAAACTTGACTGGCCTGCACAGAGTCCTGACCTCAACCCAATAGAACACCTTTGTCCTAGAGCGGACAGCCAGGCCTTCTCGTCCAGCATCAGTGTCTGACCTCACAAATTTGCTTCTGGAAGAATGGTCAAGAATTCCCATAAACAAACTCCTACACCTTGTGTAAGGCCTTCCCAGAAGAGTTGAAGCTGTTATAGTTGCAAAGGGTGGGCCGACATCATATTAAACCCTATGGATTAAGAATGGGATGTCACTCAATTTCATGTGCTTGTGAAGGCAGACGAATGATTTCTTTTGGAAATATAGTGTAGTTAGACACAGGTGGAAAAGGCTGAGAACCCCCCTTTTAACAGCTTATTTTCCAACTTATTCTTTCAAATTTTCTTGTTCCACCTTAAATGGTGAAGCAGTTTTACACTCTGCCACCCCTGGCCAAGGCTCAATCGGGCACCATTTAAGGCAGAACGTAAAAGTTGAGCTGGAGAATAAAAATCATGTCTAAATCACTCGGTCAATCATAAAATGCTACTGATATCAAAACTACAATTTATATGTGCACTACATTTGGATATAAAGTGGGTGCTGTATAGACTTTCGCTGCCTTGGGACCATTGGGACCCCAATTATGCCATGAAGAGTGTTTCTGTTGCTTTCTGCCCCCTAGTTGTGTGTGTGTGTGTGTGTGTGCTCTTGTGTGTACCATACATATTGATACAGAGATTACCTAAAGTAAAGATATATAATAAGAAAATAATAAGCCAACCATAAAAGACATAAAACCATAAAGGAAGGAAATTTTCATATTCCCCATCAATCTGAAGAACGCCTTCACAATGCAAAGAACTGTTCGCCCAGATGGTGAATCTCAAAGGGTTCTTTAACTGTTCATGGTTCTATATAGAGTCCTTTTCTTTACTAAAAAAACATCTTTTAAAGTGTTGTTGATAATACACTATAATAAAATTTCCAGCTCTTGCAATTTGAAAATCGCACATGACTGCAGTATAAATGCAATGATTCTTTCAGCCCTAATCTCGTCACTCAGTATTTCTTCTTCTTCTTCTTCTTTCGGCTGCTAACGTTAGTGTTGCGGCTTGTCAGATGTAGACGTAATAAGGCCCGCAAACAGTAATAAGCAGTCAGAGAACATGGATTG
Organism: Pygocentrus nattereri; assembly: GCF_015220715.1. Taxonomy (NCBI): domain Eukaryota; kingdom Metazoa; phylum Chordata; class Actinopteri; order Characiformes; family Serrasalmidae; genus Pygocentrus; species Pygocentrus nattereri. Next base: position 24,722,316 of record NC_051218.1, on the reverse strand, counting down.
CTGGAATGTCCTTTGGTCTGACAAGACCAAGATAAACTTGTTGGCTCAGATGGTGTCCAGCATGTGTGGCGGTGCTCTGGTGAGGAGTAGCAAGACAACTGTCTCTTGCCTACAGTCAAGCATGGTGGTGGGAGCATCATGGTCTGGGGCTGCATGAGTGCTGCCCGCACTGGGGAACTGCGGTTCATTGAGAGAAACATTAATTCCAACATGTACTGAAGCAGAGCATGATCTCCTCCCTACGGAAACTGCACCACATGGCAGTTTTCCAACATGATAACGGCCCCAAATACACCTCTAACGCCCAATCCCATTTCACCTCTTGCCCCTAACACTTCGCCCTACCCCTCCGTTTTGCGCGTTCACTTCTAGGGGTAGGGTTGTCCCGATTGTTGTTGAGATGGAGGGATAGGCTGAAGTTTTAGGGCTATTTGGCTCTTCAAACAGAGATTTTTCAGAGGTTTACTACAAACGGAGTGTTATGAGAAAAGTCCCGGAATGCCCTGTGACACATTGGCAAGATGGCTACACAAGCGGCAAGTGTTTTCTCTGTTAAAATGCCGTTGTATTGTAAGAGAACCATTGTAATAGCGTTTTATGGTCATTTCGTTTATAACACGCATAAAAAATCGCCAGTAATACACTGATGTCTCAGTCGAAATTTCCCGTTCTACCTTAAATGGTGCAACAGTTACGTTCTGGTACCTGAGGTTATTTATCCATTTAAGGTGGAACAGGAAAATTTGATCATGAAGCTAGCGATTAAAAAGCTAAGTTCAGCTTTATATCACTGAAGAATTCTTGGTGGTGATAATAAATAATTGTCATCTCCCTCTTTTAAGGTGTATGATGCCCTAAATGTATTTAAGCAGTGAGAAGCTGAACTCTGCTGTCAATGCAGGCAGCACTAGTAGCTATTAATGAAGTGATGTAGTTTATTGTTTGTGCTTTTTTTTTTTTTTTTTTTTTTTTTATTCGGTGACTTGTTTGATTGATTAATTGTGTAAAACTGAAGTTGTGAATGAATCATGAGCACCCATGATTTCCATTCTCCTTTGGTTAAATGGCAAATGTCAGTGTGATATGCCATTATTGCTATAGTATGGAGACAAAGGAAAACATGTCCTGATTATTTTTTCAGGCTATATTTAAATATGATTCACCTGTCCTGTCATGTGACACACAAGTGAGATCACCACAGCTGGAGGCAGCATATTGGAAATGGCCGGAAAACCTTGTCTCATCTGTTTACGTGAAAGTCACTGACGGCAACTGTTGACATATTTGGTTCTTGAAGGGTTGTTCCATTTCATAGGGGGAAGATTTCAACCACTACCCTTTGTAACTCAGTTTCAAGGGGAAGGGTTACACTTGAAGACAAGGTGTAGGGGTAAAAAATAAGAAATGGGATTGGGCCCAAGATGACACCTGCCTTACTGAGGAAGTTGAACGTGATGGACTGGCCATATTTGTTTCCAAACCTAAACCCAATTGGGCACCTGTGTACAGCCATGATATGCAGCTCTCGTTTCTTTCTGAAAACAGAGTTAACTTCGAGAGTGTGATGACAAACTTTGCTTTCCTCCCTTTTTTGCATTCTTTGCTGCAATTGGATGATTTTTTTTACTTTGCAGTATAAATAAGTGTCATTTGAATGTCTTGCGTGCAGCAAATGTCTATGTTTAAGTTAGATCTGACTCTGAAATTTGTTTTACTGAATTGTTTCAAAGTCACAGTTCAGAACCCATTGTGGACTATTATCTGACTTGTACTAGATTAAAGTTCCTATGTTGAATGACCTTGTGCTTAATTATTTTTCTTTTGTTAAAACAAATGACTGAACATTTCATTTGGTCACTGCAGAAAACAAGTATAACTGAGTTATGCTCAAGATAAGCTAAGCTTGTTTCTACCAAAACATTTATTAATGCTGAAATTAAGGCATTAGAAAGTACCCTATAAATGATGATATATTTAGCTTATTTCCATTTTACTTTATACTTTTAAATGTTTATTAATCTTTGTAAATACTTATATATATGTGTATATATATATATATATATATATATATATATATATATATATATATATATATGTGTGTGTGTGTGTGTGTGTGTGTGTGTGTGTGTGTGTGTGCAAGGTATTACATTGCTATATAATGTAGGTTATGGAATTCTGGCTTCTACACCAACATTGCACATTATTTCTCAAGTAATTGTACACACATGGCTGAAGAAGCAAAGTAATTTGAGTGAGGAATAAAATGCCTTTCACTGTCGCTCCATTATGTGATCTGCTTGTTGCAAACTTCAGCTAGACTGAGGACAGGGGGAGATGTTCTTTCTATTTCAGATGTTGAATAAAAATGATTGAGCTGGTTTAGGAACAGCATTTAATGCTTTAGGTTTGTAGGTTATGGTTTGGATTTATTTCTAGATTCAGATCCAATCATTTGAGAAGAACTGCTTCTCCACTTTTTCCTCTTTATTTGTGTTTAACAGTTTTGACTGTTTAGCAGTCACACCCCTCTTTTACCACTGGTCTGTTGGTGGTCATTTAGATGAGCACTTTTGCACATTTCTCAAAGACTGTGAAAGAGAGAGTAGTTAAAAAGTTGATGACAAACACTTTGACAGCACTTTAAAAAAAAAAAAACATGTTAAAAGAAACATTTGTGTTCCCAATCCCAAACTCAAGCAGATAGCCTGTAATGGAATCAACAGTGCTTTAGCTGGAAAAAAAGCTTGCCTGAAAACATTACAAAATGTTGTCTTGGCTCAGCAGAGTTACCTGAATGGACAGTTTCTGTTGGTGTGTGAGTGGATGGAATGGTTGTACGGTTGTAGATCAAAATAAAAGGAACAATCTATCATGTTTCAGTGAGCATCAGAGACCTGCGTGGAAACCTGGTGATTTTGTTCTGACATCTTTTCATCTGCCCTCAGTCTGAACATTGAAATGTTTACTGCCAAAACCTGCTTAAAGACGCTGCCAGTATAATGACATGAATTAAGTGTGCAGTAGCTTTAGCTTGCGTGTAGCAATATTCATGTTACAACTCTTTAACAACCTCGGAATTCAGTGGATCCAGTGATATTAGAGAGAAGTATGTTCACAGGATAAAACGTATTGGGTTCTGAACATTTGTATTAACACGGTGCAATAGAGGCGATTTTTTGAAAACCCTGTTCATTATGGCCTCAGAGAAATGGAGCTTAAAGGCAGACTTACCACTTACATGAATTGAACAACCATATTGAATATTGTTGTCCATGATGGATAGTTTTTATTGTTATTGATTGTGTTATATTTAATTTAAAATATTGAAGCAACTTAAAGCAGCACATCAAAAAACAAGATGTTTATTTTAATTAAGCTATGGAATTCTATGTCAGCCTGTTGACTTCTGATTAAAAGTTTTTAAATGTTATGGTTATTGATATGTAGACTGACGTAGTAAGGAAAAAGCAGTAACCTTGAAATTTCAGCAATTTGAGTATGATAGAAATGATGTATTGCTTTGACCTTAATAATAAAGAAAAAGTTACTTTTCTCATGTGTTAGCTTAGGCAATGTAGTATCCATTATGTTCTCCATGCTGGAAAAACAGTGAGACTTTTACTTTTACAGGTCCTTGAGCAAGAGAAATACTCCCTGCAGAGAGAGGTGGAGCTAAAGGGACGAATGCTGGACAGCCTTCATTCAGAATTTGATTATGTAAAAAACCAACAGAAACATTTGTTGGAGCAGCAACAAACAATGTTGGAGAGGAACCATGCAGTGGAACTCTGTGACTTCAAGAGCAAGGTCAGACCTTAACCTTATGAAATAAATTGTTTTTTTTCTTTAGTACAACAGTGTTTTTTGCCTAGAAATACATAACCTGATACCAGCCATTATCTGTTCTTCTGCCTTTCAATGTCACAGGGTTTGAATGCATCATTGCAAAGTTTTTATTGGTAATATCTTCCTTGAACTGCAATGTATAAAACTGATCAAATTATTTGCTTAAAGTTCCTGAGTTTGAAAGTTAATATTCAGTGACAGAAATGGTGATTTCTGTTGCATTCAAATTAATAATTTTATAGAAATGTTTTATAAGCATTGTTTTGAACCTTCTGATGCAATGGTTACAAATAAATTTTATACAAAGCATCCATTTTCTGTTTAGGTGGAGAAAATAAAAGCTGACCTGGATGAGGCTCGGCTCCTTGAAAAACAGATGAGACACAAGCTGGAGTTGCAGTCTCAAACCTTAAGCTGTAAAACAGAGGAGCTCCGCAAACTAATGGAATGTTCACATGATACCAGGTCCTCAGAAATAGCAGAGCTGCAAATGAAGAAGATGGACCTGGAATCATCTGTGGTAAAGGCTTACTAGTATTGATCTTGGTTATGATTAGAGCCTCTCTTTTGATATGACCAGTTTCAGATGATCCTGGGAAGTGTCTGTCCTTCTGTATAGCTCTCAACTGCATGATTTAAAAGCACATAGATAATGGATGGCTGGATAGCTGCATGACTCGGTTTATAGGTGCAGGATAGTAATTGACCAATATCGAAATCAGCAGATTTTTCTTCCAAACACGCAGTTGGCTGATTTATAATGTGAATAATTTGAGCCAGGTTAAATGCTGCTGCTACACTTACAGGGAAATAAATACATTTTATATATACACATATATACAAAACTTTGATCTTTTAAACATTGATCTTTAATTCTTAAATAATATATTAAAAATATAAATAGGTATGACTCACTAGGGCTGGGCAGTAAGGCCAAAAATGTTATCACGATAAAAATTTTCATGTCTATTGATATTGATACATATCGCGATGAATGTCAAAACGTTATTTCATAGTTTGAAGGCTGATTTTTGCTTCAGAGTGGTTAAATGTTGTTTTAAACTATCCTTTATGGTCAGAACATGACAAACACTTGCCAAACAGTAGAACATTTCACAAATCTGTCATGGGATAGTGGGAGAAAGTTTTAGGTCAGTTGTTTTTAACATCTGGAAATGCACAGCTGCAGTTTTTGTAATATTTATAATTTAAGGAAGAAACCTAATTTAACCTCCCTAATAGCAGTGACCTTGAGAGTAACTAAGACTCAGAGGCGGACCCTTTACTCCTTTTGTGAAAACTAATGTGCGAAACAATAATTCAACACAAGCAATATTAATAAAAAAAATGACAATGAGCATAAAGTGAAAATAAATCAGCTTGTCAATGAGCAGAAGTATTTAAATTGACCAGTGATAACCAATGATTACTGTTGGTGTCCTATCAGATTATCAAATGAGAGATAGATCTATAAAAACCAGTGACTACTGTTAGATGCATACCACAGTGGAAAAAGCTCAACTTTCTCTATCTTTATTAATTTTAGGTACTAATAGTGAGCCAGCACTTTGCGATCTAAGAAATTGTGGTGTTGTCAAGGGAAGTTTACCAAGGGTTGAGACTGTTTAGAGCTTTACGTGTCCGTAGCAGAATTTTGTAAATAATATGGAATTTGACTGGCAGCTTATGTAGTGTTGCTAAAACTGGATTGATATAGGTCAAACATTTTTCTTGTAATGACTATTCCTGCTGGTTTCTCAACCTCCTGAAACCACCAGTAAATATAAAATTATTCTAAAATGAATACTTGCAACACTTTCAAAGAAGAATGGGGCATTTTAAGATTGGGACTGTTGTGGATGAATATATAAATTAAATAAATATTTATAGTATAGTATAAATATGTAACGTTTCATCCTTCAAGCGACACTGGATTAAAACTCAGCGTTCTTCTGTGATGTATATCACCACATGGGCTTGGGGATGCTTTGACAAACCATTATCAATAAACACTGTTTTCACTACATCAACAAAGTGTAAATAATGACCTGTGTGAATACATATCAGTATTTGATTTTTAGTTAAACAGTTTGTATAGATACATGTTATGTATTAGAACAACAAATCAATTGAAAAGTTAAATGTATATCATTTATTTAAAACAAATAATAATTTGTCTTTTTTCTGTTGAAAAATTAAGGACATCCCTGGTTTCAGAAACTAGTATAGCCCCTTAACAGAAACAGCTTTATGTACCAGGTCCTGACATTGAGTGGGAGAAATTTTGTCTACAATACAGATCCTAACTTTGTCAGGGGGTCTGGTTCTTATCACCAGCAATGTGGTTTGATGTGGTTTCACTTCAAACCAGAATTCTTCTTTAAGGCTACATTCACATTACCAGGTTAAAGTGGCACAAATCCTAATGTGTCTCAGATCTGATGTTTTCAGGGCTGTATGGACACGCAAATCTGATGTTTTCAAATCCGACCTGAGCCACTTTCGTGTGTGGTCCTAGATTGGATGCGTATCCGATTCCTGGCTATGCGACCTTAATGCGAATGCTCAGATCAGAATGCATGTGCTTTTTTTCCACTTTTTTCCTGCGTGTGCAACCTCATTCAGTGTTACCATTACAGCAGTGCAGAACAGAAATTAAAGCCTGTAAACTGTGGAAAAGCAGCACATTTCACCATTTTCTCCTTTGTCTTGCTCTAATGATGAAGCTGAGAGCTGTTCAGAGTTTATTGTCTTACATAAAGGAGTGTGAACTATTGTGTCAGAGAGATCGTATTTGAGTCCAAAATTTATTTGAGCAAAAATGATTGTAATGTAAACGTAGCTTAAGTCTCACATTGATTTCAAATAGGACTGGGACCATGACTACAAATAATGTCTTTTCTTTGGACTTTCTCTAATATTTTTTGGGTGGTCTTCAGTGACTATGCTAAGAATGGTCCCCTATCCAAAAATCTGGCTAGTGGTTGTCCTGTGATTGATTGGATAGAGGATGGCTGATATTTTTTGTAGCAATGGATAGGCTACAGTTAGTAATTACAAATCTCCAAGACAGGCAAAAAGTGCACAAACAACAGAAACAGTTAAACCCTGTATTTTATCTTCATTATGACTAACCATTCATATGCCACTACACTAAGAATGTTTTAAATTTGAGAAATAAGCATTCCAAAAAATTACAAACCTCTAAATGTGCAAAATCTAAGGGTTATGAGTATTTGGTGCAGATATTTCTGCTTTACTCTCTGAAATATTTTAAAATACTGTATGTTGTGTGAGTGGCAAGGCAGATGGACAGAAGCTACCAGCATTATACACTGTAATGGGTTTGGACATAAAATAAACAATAATGCTAGATTGATACTTGAATTTGCTGCCCTTCCAAAGGACTGCAGACAACAAAGCTCGCCATGCATGACACATTTCTGTGTCATTTGTGGTGACGTCATAGTATGCAAGAAATAAAAATAAAGTAGCTAGCTATTCATTTTTTATCAAAAGTGATGGGTACTTGGTATGGATAGATGGACTACCTTGCAGCCTGCTTAGTTTTAAAGTGGCATCTTTCTTAGTACTGCAAAAGATGATGATTTGATGATTGTTTTCTTTTTGTCGGGAGGTCTCCCTACAGCCAACCAGCCATTTTTTATGTGCTCTGGCAGGGAAGTAACAGTGTAATGAAGTGTTTTATGAATGTCTAAGCATTGGCCCCATCATCAGGAAATCGTGAGTTCAATCCCTGGAAAATGCTAGAGTCATCCGTAGCCAGGAGTCCAAGAAAGCACAGTTGGTCTCACTCTCTCTGGGTGGGTAGGATGCGCAAGTTGCATTTGTGGATGCAGCAACAAACTGTGTTGACAATGGTTTTCAAAAGTGCTCCTGAGCCCATGCAGTAATTTCCATTACAGGATCTTTTCTGTTTTTAATGAAGTGCTGCCTGAGGGTCTGAAGATCACTCCCAGCCAATATTGGTTTTCGGCCCTTGCATACAGAGATCTTCTAATGATATGTACCATAGATTGTGAGTTCTTGAGTATTTTGCATTGAGAGACGTTACATTTGAGTTGTTTTCCTGTGTCATTTTTCACAGTGGTCAACCCCTCTCTGTCTGTACTTTGCAAGGTCTCAGCCTCTCTGTGATGCTCTTTTTATATGCAGTCATGTTACTGACCTGTTACCAATTAACCTAATTAGTTGTGAAATGTTCCACCAGGTTTTTGTTTTTTTGCCACATTATTCAACTTTACCTGTCTTTTGTTGTCCCTTTCCCAACTTTTTCTTGTGTTTACTAGCAGCAAATTCAAAATGGGCATATATTTAAAAAGTGTCAACATTTGATGTGTTCATTTAAATATAAGGTTTACAAGATTAGCACATCATTTATTGAAGTAGCGTTACACATATTATGATTCACTGAATTTGCTAACGTTTAGTTTACTTGGATCATTATTTCACAGTGTATTGATAATAATAATCATGATAAATATAGCCGCAAGCGGCAATGAGCGGGTTCAAGAACGTACAAGCAGTACCAGCCCTTCAGCAGTTTAGCCCATCAGGCGTAAAAAGGCCTCAAGCTGTTTGAATCTTGTTCAAAGGCCGAGCGAATAGAACCGAAATGATGTCAATTCATCAAAAGGTCTTCAGTTGCCATAAACAACGAGCAGAGGTCTTTATGCACACTATAAGTTTCCAATCATATGTACTGTGCTACACTGGTTTGTAGAATATCCAAGAGGTTTTCAACATAGAGGTCAGAGCTACATGTCCATTGGCAGCATTTCTCACATAGTACCACTTGCACAGTGGACTGGTTCAGTATTTAACCCATTGACTTGATGTAGGCCATAGTGAGGCCTAATGCAGTCATGAGGAGCCCTTTAGGTGTAGAGCAGCTCAGTGAAACTGGGTCAGAATCAGTCAAAAGGCCTCAATATGATATGAGTATTGATAAAGGACTAAAACCATAGACGTTCACCAGGTTTTGGTCAGAATGACCTTTTGACCTTTGTATAATAAGCCTTTGTATAGTGAAATCTTTGAACAAATAAGGCAAAATACAAGCTGTACAATTTTTGACATGACATGCAATTAGAAAGTTGTTCAGGTGAGTGAACGGAGTCATATGGCACCAATTGTTTGTTGATCAACCTTGTAATAACATTGTAATAGCAATTTACTTGATTTTGAAGTGTTTTTGAGTGCTGAAGTGTCCCCTAAAGGCCTATCTGGACAAAAAGCATGCACCCATACCGTCTCAGTGTGCAGTGATGCTTAAAGTTTGGAGGTGATCTGGCCAATGGTCTTTGAGTTACAGTAAATCAAGTTAGAAATGCCATGACTGCAGTAATTAGTTGACTGATCCACATAATCCTGAGTCAAAAAGTCAAATTTTTTTTGATAATGATTTACCTAGAGAGGCCCCATAATCATTCTAGACCAAATTTGGATCAAAATCCAGAGACTAGTTCGAAAAAGAGCATTTTCAAACAGGTATCGACTACTAAAAAACTATGCAATTTTTAAATAAACATGTATAGGCCAAATTGTTTGCCATCATGCGCTTAATGTGCCTATAGGTGAAAATTCTACTTATATTGTAATAACATGTAATAACATGTAATAACATGAGAATTTCGTGAATAGCACCCCCCAGTGGCCAAATATTTTGAAACTTGGTAGATTGTTAGAAAATGGTTAGGTATAGATACCTGTCAAGTTTCATGATGATTGGTCAATGGTAAGCCTGTCAAAAGGCTTGCTGAATACTTATTGGCCGATGGCGGACGCAAATTTTGACGTATCGAATTATAATTATATTATAATTACATATGCGTATAAAAATTAAATGGCTACCTCAGAATGACTTCCGAACATGGCCTGTCAAGTTTGAAATTTTTTGGCTGAACGATTCTTGAGTTACAGATTTTTCAATTATTTCTGAATTAATTTGAATTTATCCAGACATGTTCATTTGCATATGGCAGCCATGTTGTATGTAAAACTCAAAATGTTTTTGATAAGTATTGATGTCTAGGCTCTTTTGAATTTTTTGAGACCAAATACATGAGGATTGGGCGAAAATTTGGAGGACTAGTTCGCAAAAGTAGGTTTCGCATATTTCGCAGTACTGCGAAAAATCTAAGTGGGCGGAGCTAAACGGTCCAAATACGAAAGTGGTTTGTTTGGACCCAAGGAACCTAGAAAAAAATATGCCATGTCTGGCAAAAATCTGGTTTAGGAACTATAGGCCCAAACGCGTTGACCTTCACTATAGCGCCCCCTTGTGGCTGACTGGGTTGATTTCTTGCGCCTGAGTAGCGGGAGGGACTACTACCTGTAGACCCACTTTCAAGTCTGTAGGACTTACGGTTTGGGCTGTGCGTTCCGTTTCAGGGCAGAAAAAGAATAATAAGAATCTTGACCAAAACAATAGGGATCTTGCACTGTGTGCTTGAACCCTAATAATAAGAACAATTTGTTGTCCGTGAACATTCACAGTGTAACGTTATTCTTTTTTAATGTTCTTTTAATCTGTAAAATTCTTTAAGATTGTTTAATCTGCAACCCCCTGATGAACACAGGGGTCACCGGTGCCTTGTCCCTCCTCAGGTCCACCACTAGTTCCTTTGTCTTTGGCACACTGAGCTGCAGGTGGTTCCGCTTGCACCATGCGACAAAGTCTTTCACCGTCACCCTGTAATCATCCTCATCACCCTTGCTGATACATCCAACTATTGCAGAGTCATCAGAAACTTCTGAAGGTGGCAAGTCTCTGTGCAGTAGCTGAAGTCTGTGGTGTAGAGGGGGGCAGGCTATCAGGAGGGGGGGGGTGAGTGGAATGGGCTGCTGAGGACCGGCAGCAGAGGAGTCAGAATGGGGGAGGACAGAGCCTGCAGTGTCAAATCTGTTAAAGAACAGATTTAGCTCGTTGCAATCCTGCAGTGCCTCTTAAGTCTCCTCAGACCATCTACTCACTGTCCACATGGTCACAGGCTGACTTATCTTAAAACTGACTTAAAGCTGTTTATCTTAGCCATAAATTTATCCTTGTCTGTAAAATCACCATATATCATTACAATATATGCAAGTAAACAAAAAATACAGTAGAAACAAAAGAAGTAGCTGATGTCTTTTGAGCTAATTTAAAGGACAAAGTTTGGTTCTAGTTTTCTTTTTAATTCAGTGAAGTATTGATTAGCCAAACCAGGTTGTATGTGATAACAGAATACTGGGATGCTGCGAGGAGAGGTTTGGAAATGGTCAACCTAGCACATTGACATACATAAAATCACTGCTTATTGTATTCATATCACATGTATTTATTGTAATATGAGGCTGAAAGTTTGTTTTTCTATCAAAATTGCAATTTGAAAGAATGCAAAATCCACAAGTGCTACAATTTTTATTATAATATAATTTAAAGTTCTCTTATACCCGTGCTCTGTATGTGTGATATCACAACCATCACAGCTAACTGGTAGTCTGACACACTCCATATGTAAGCTTCATGCCAGAAAAAGTGGGTATTCTGGTTTATTGGCCAAAAAACAAAAACTTTACCTGGAAATTAGTTTATATAAAATAATGATATATAAATTGTAATCATGATATAGGCAGAATCGCAATTAGATTCCCCAACTCATTTGGCCCTATCCAAGCAAATATATTCTTACCGCCCAGATTTATGAAGTGCCTAAAACTGCATAGTACTGTATATACACCAATGTGCCAAAACATGACCACTCACAGATTGTTACGAATGTTGCTTATCTCGTAACAGCAGTATATGTCAAGGTCTCAAATATGTTAGATTAAAAGTAAACAGTTGGTTTTCATAGTCAACATGTGAAGACTTTCACAAGCACTCAGTTATTATGGCCAGACGTCTGTCATAGCATCTCCAAAACAGCAAGGCTTGTGGGGTGCTCCTAGTAAGCAGTGGTCCGAGAAGGGGAAAACCCACAAACCAGCGGTCCAAGCTGGCAGAACAGCTACTGTGGCACACAGATTTTTCAAATGATTTTTACAGGATATTATTATACAGAATATTTCAAAACACACAGTGCATTGGTCCCTGCTACATATGTCAAAAGCACCTTCAATAGACACACAAGCGTCAGAACCGGACCTTGGAGCAATGGAAGAAGGTCGCCTTTTTTTCTTTTACATCATGTTTATGGCCAAGTATATGTGACTTGTTTGCCTGGTGTAGTAATGGCAAATTGGGTGCACTGTGTGAGCACGATAATATTGCTGTCATCTCACTTACCATTTTATTTATTTTTTTTTTTTAAATAATAAAGTATCTGTAAGTAAAGTAATGTAATATGCCAATGTCCCAGAAGTGGCTTGGCATATGTAAACGTCACTAGTTTAACTCTTTACTTCTTGAAAATGAGTTTGGTCAGAAATATATACACACATTAATATATACAGGGGA